>NC_026003.2:27373212-27617351 GCF_000442705.2 Elaeis guineensis
GGAATTTAGAAAACCTTCGCATGCACTATAGATGATGTATCTGGTCAATAAAAGGTGTCTCCTTTTTAAATGATCTCATTTGCTGTTGATCTCCAGCTAAAGTTCGATGCTTGCCCTGCTCTGAAGCCCACATGACAGTATGAGTGCATCCGAAGCCCCCACCTATTCGGTGGGAGTGCATTAAAAGCCCCCACAATGGTGGAGTAAATTTGAAGCTCTCATGATGGTGGGAGTGCACCCGAAGTCCCCATCTATTTGGTGGGAGTGCATTTGAAGCCCCTATGATGGTGGAGTGTTAGATTTGTGTCTTAGAAGTCAATTGTTGGCTGACACATTATATACTTATAGGCCTAAACTTGTACTTGTAATCTTTTTGTTATTAATAAAGGATTTTTTCATTCCAATCATGTATATGTGTCCATGATTTATCTTAGAAATTAACAAAGATGATTTTTGTATATTTTTAAAGAGTTAAGAATTTGAGACATATATTAATTAGTGGTTAATTTCTAAATGCTCCCGATCAATGAATTGTCACGGAGGACAGTGATCAATCCATTGAGATCGGTGCACGGTTCACCTCTCTTGTGGGCAGATGAGTCTCGGATCTGCGGTGTAGAGACACTAGGTGAAGGTGCAGGTGGTTGTTAGAGAACAATTTGCATTGAACGTGATCAACACGAGAACCACATGGATGTCTACTCGTCAGTGGTCTTCTCGATGCTACAATGGTGTGAGCGGTCCTTGGACCTGCAGTGTTATTGACTATTCGCAGCGAGGCTACTGGTTTGACTGCACGTTCCCTTGGTCCCTAGCCATTTGGATCCTTGCTGTGTATGTTGGCTTCAGTAGATTCAGGTTCACTGCTTGGAGTAGGATGCACCTAGATGGAATCTATCGATCTTGGTAAAAAAAGAGAAGTCCTATACGATTTGCGAGACTGAGTTCAGAAAGTCTTTGGCCAAAACAAGTGTGAATACTGAAAAAGAGTTTCTACGGGATTCATAAATGAACTTGAGTCGAACCAGTCTAGTATATGACTGACGATGGGGTTTGACGAGTTTTTCATAATCTCCGTCAAGTCAGGACTCATGATAGAAGGACTAAATCATACGATAACTGCACCTAGGGATTCGTCTTTCATCCTACTGGGTTGTCACTATATACTATTAGGTGTCATTGTTGGATTGTGAGACTCATCGGACGCCATCTTAATGATCGATGGTCCTCGAAGGTAGAATTAAAAATGTTCCAATCCATCGAATAGAGTTTCGATGATATTGTGATAGAGATCACAATATATCTCGCTACCAGATAGAACGGAATCTATGGGGTCATACATTAAGGGATTTAATCTCGAATTTACCAATTGGACTTATGAAGT
Organism: Elaeis guineensis; assembly: GCF_000442705.2. Classification (NCBI taxonomy): domain Eukaryota; kingdom Viridiplantae; phylum Streptophyta; class Magnoliopsida; order Arecales; family Arecaceae; genus Elaeis; species Elaeis guineensis. The sequence continues at coordinate 27,374,597 of NC_026003.2, forward strand.
TACAATTGGATTAGGGTTTATTGAAATCCTATTAGGTTTATGAGAACTATGCTAGCACATGGTTAAACCTAATTCTTCTTGGGACTTCGATTCGATCAAGTTCATAGCTTTGAACCTAATCTAAATCCATTTCGGTTTAATTGGGCTCTTAATTGTGAGCTAAAAAAGATTTAATTAAGTCAATTAGTTGGCATAAATTATCCTAATATTGTCTCTTCTTTATCTCCTGATTATCTCTAAGTGTGCATGTAGAATAGATGGAAGATTGGATGGTGCATCCTTTTCTTTTTGGAAATTTTTGGACGTCAAATCTTTGAGGGGCCCACCCCCTCTTATGTGTCATGGCATGGAGGAGAGAGAGTGGGTCCACACTCCATCTCTTTTGGCTAGAGATCCCTTTGTGGGGCGCCAAGAGTTGGCGCCCCAACTACCTGACAAATATTCCATGATGTCTCTTGTACATGCTTTAAGGGACTAATTAATTACCATTTATATTTAGTTTTGTTTGGCATAAATTAGATTAAAAAGGTAAAAGATTCTTATGAGATAAAGATATATCTTTTTAAGTGGATTGGATTCCTCATGTGTCAGGGCAGTGTCTATTTAAAGGGAGGACTCTAGGGTTTCTTAAGTGATTGAATTTTTGATCAAGAAAAATCCTCTTTCCTTTCTCCATGCCTCATCTCTCCCTTTCTTCGCCCAAAAGTTTGGTGCCTCTCTTCCACACGCCCAAAAGTAATATTGGTGACTTGGAGATTGTAGATCGAGGAGAAGAAGAAGAAGGCTGCAGATCAAGGAGTTGATCTCACAGTTAAGATCAAAGGAGTTGATCAAAGTCTTCAAGGCCAAGATTTTTCTTGAGAAAAAGAATCTTCTACGAGAAGAAAGAAATTCGAGATAGATCTTGATGGATATTCGTAGAGGTCAGACACGTGTACGGCTCAACCTTCTACGAATCCGAGATCATCAGAAGCGGTGAATATCTATCCGCACCAAGGTAATGAGATCTGATCTCATAATTTTTTTTAAATTCCAGATTGATGATGTGCTTTTTCTTGGGCTTGGATAGGTTTAGATTTGATCTCTAGCATGTGGGGTTAAAGGGTTTAACTCGTTTTATTTTTTGTCATCTGTTTTCAAAATTTTGAAATCTACACATGCTGCCTATCCAGTTTTCTAACAGTGGTATCAGAGCCACAGGTTTTGAAAATACATTTGATCTGATTTTAGATTAGATCTGAAAGTTTTAATGATTTAAAATCAATTTTAAAATCTACACATGCTGCCTACCCAATTTTCTAATAGTGGTATCAGAGCCACAGATTTTGAAAACACATATGATCTTTTTAGATTAGATCTGAAAGTTTTAATGATTTAAAATTAATTTTGTGCTAATATAAGGTTGTCCTGATATAGGGTTTACCTCCTATATTGCAAAGTTGTCCTAGCACAAGATTGATCGATTTTGAAAACTTTTCAAAATAATTAAATCAAATTTTAGATCTGAAAATTAACATATGTGATATGTTTAATTTATGTTTAGATCTAAAATTAGAATGATTAAAAATTCACATCAAACTGATATAAGTTGTCCTGATATAGGGTTTACCCTCTATATTGTAAAGATTGTCCTAGTTTGATGTGAATCATTTTTGAAAAGTATTTTCGAAATATTTTGATTATTATTTCAGATCTGATTTTATACATATTTGATATGTGTAAATTTAGTTTTAGATATGAAATTAATGTATATGTGATGCATATTTGATTTAGATCTGAAACTACATATATTCGATATATGAAACTAGTTTAGATCTGAAACAGTTTCAAGATCATAAGCCATTAATTGCATGCAATAAAATATAATCTAAAAATTTTTTAGATCTGAAATTATTGTTGCATGTGGGTAGGGTTGAACAAATTAGGTCTAAGTGAACAAACTACAATTAGGATCTAATTGATTAGATCAGGCTAGAATCCTTTGATTTTGAGCAGTTGATTGAACCTAATCGATGGATGATTAGGATTAGATCAAAGGGCTCAAAGTCGACTTTAGTTGTAGTTGGTCATCGATTACATTTTGATGTGAGTTGATTGTTAAGATCGAATTTGGCTCAGTGGTTCGGGCCCGTTTCAATAGGTTAATCTAATCGATTCTAATCGATCAATTTGATGTATAAGTAAATATTTAGATGATGGTTATTTAATTGGTTCCGTTGTCTGACCTGCCAATTTTGATTGGTGTCTAAGGAAAGCAACGGGGGACCCCCATGCATTTAACTTACCTGGCCATCTTGGGAGATTCAGTTTCGTGTTAGGTTGTTGACTCGAGTTCACCATGCCAACTAGGATGGTTAGACATATTGATGTGCTGACCTGATTTAATCAGTCGGATATCAGATCTGCTATTTAAGAGACCTAAATCTAAATTTTCTCATTAAATATTAAGTCTAAAGGTCTTCCATCGTTGTAGAGATATGGTACCTTCCTGACGTTGATCATTCTCAGACGATTACAGTGGTTCGGTTGCATCGGAAGGTACAACCACTCTATTGACATTTGATGTCCCGGGTAGAGATGGGGTTGGGCCCAATAACTGTTAGGTAAGGGTCCCAATGACGGCTTTGTCCCGTGGTGAACGATGGGTCTGACTTAACTAAAGAATATATCAATAACTGTTAGGTGAGGCCACAGGACTTAGAGACCAAGCTCACTGCATCTTGCTTAGTGAAGCAATGGACAAAGTGTTGTCGCTCATCGGTCTGTACTCACCAATAACTGTTAGTGAGGTGTGTATAGATTAATGGGACTGCAGTACCCACTTGAAACCGATCGCATATAGGTTTTCGTTTCTCCACCCGAAGAGTGTGGGAGATTTGAGAAAATAATGAAGTCTTTGTTTGTTTTTAAAGTCCCTAAACAAATATTTTTATAAGTACAAAATCTAATTAGAAATTATTCTCTCTGCAGATAATCATGTCGAGTTCAAACCCCTTAGCCCGAATCCTTGATACAAATAGGTTGATTGGCACCAATTACAAAGACTAACTCCGAAATTTGAGAATGTTCTCAATTCGGAAAAACTCACCCATGTCCTGACCAGGAAGCACTGCGTTATCTGCTCGCCCATCCATTGATCAACGAGCTGCACTTGAAAGTGGATGGACGAAGATAACAAGGCGAAGTGCTATATCTTAGCGTCCATGTCCAATGATCTTCAGCAACAGCATGAAGATATGAGGATTGCTAGAGATGCTGGTTCACCTGCAAGAGTTGTATGGTGAACAGAGTCGCACGGTTCGCTTTGAGGTCTCCAGAAGACTTTTCAGAGCGAAGATGCGTGATGGGCAGACCGTCAATGATCATTGTTTGACAATGATCAAGGACATAAAGAGTTTCAGAAGCTCGAGATGAATATGGACAAGAAGTGGATCTGATCCTCCAGTCTCTTCCTGATTCATATGGATAGTTCATCATGAACTACCATATGAATAAGATTGATGCTATTTTGTCAGAGTTATTGAATATGCTGATGACTACAGAGGGCATCTTGAAAAGTTCAAAGGGCACAGTTCTGACTGTGGAGTGGGCTTCCTCCAAAAGGAAGTCTTCTTTCAAGAAGAAGAAAAAGCCCACAAAGAAGCAGAAGAATGAGGCCAAGCCTAAGAAACAGGTTTCGAAGAAGGTCGATGATAAAGAAAAATATTTTCATGGTAATGTCGAAGGCCACTGGAGAAGGAACTGTCCGGCCTACTTGGCGACTGTCAAAAGCAGGAAGAAGGATGGGCCTTCTGAAGGTACATCTGAGTTGCTCGTTATTGAAACTAATTTCACGGTTTCCTCTTCTTCTAGTTGGGTTCTTGATTCTGGTTCAAGTGCTCATTTGTGCACTTCAATGTAGGGTCTTGAAGAAGTTAGAGGCTGAGGAAAGACGAAATCACTCTCCAGATCGGCAATGGAGCAAGGATTGCTGCTGTTGCCGTGGGGACCTACCCTCTGCGACTACCGTTAGGATTTAGTTTGCTTTTGAAAGACTGTTTCTATACCTGTAGTCAGTAGAAATTTGATTTCTATCTCTGTCTTGGCTACATAGGATAATTATAATTTTCATTTCAATAAAGATATGTGTTCTATTTATTTTGGAAAATAAACTTGTGGCACGTGCTTTCTTGATGATCGGTTTTACCATTTGCATACGGATGCAAGTGTAAACATTAACGAGCAAATAGTGAATGCCGTAGGATCTAAGAGATTTAGAGATAGGATCAGCCAAAAGTATCTGTGGCACCTTAGGCTAGGCCATATTGGAGAAGACAGACTCATCAAACTGAAAAATATGGTCTTTTGGATTATTGACTTTCGAGTCTTATCCAGTCTGTGAATCGTGTCTTCAAGGAAAAATAGCCAAGCTGTCCTTTGGGATAAGGAGAAAGGGCCACTGAGATATTAGTCCTGGTACACACTGACGTGTGTGTGGTCCATTTGATGTACAAGTCAGGAGTGGCTATATCTATTTCATAACCTTTACTGATAATTATTCACGGTATGGGTTCGTGCATCTGATGCACCGAAAGTCTGAAGTTTTTGAAAAGTTCATAGAATTCAGACATGAAGTAGAAAACAGATCGGAAAACCCATAAAGGTTCTTTGATCAGATGGAGGAGGGAAATACCTTAGTGGAGAATTTGGGCCTATCTTAAAGATAATGGCATAGTCTCACAGTGGACACTTTCAGGGATGTCTTAGCTTAATGGGGTATCCGAAAGGAGGAATGGGATCCTATTAGATATGGTCTGGTCTATGATGAGCTTCACAGACTTTCCTGATTTTTTGAAGACATGCTTTGCATTCTGCGATTCATCTCTTGAATCGGGTTCCCTTTAAATCCGTTCTTACTACACCATATGAATTATGGCACGGTAAGAAGCCAACTCTTGGGTACCTCAAGATTTGGGGATGTCCAGCCCATGTCAAGTGACAGCAGGCGGACAAGTTAGCGGCTAGGTCTTTAGGGCTCATTTTATAGGGTATCCTAATAAAACCATGGGATACTACTATCTTTCTGAGGATCACAATGTGATTGTGAGCCGCCATGCCGTCTTCTTGGAAAAAGAGTTTATCCAAGATGGAGGCAGTGGGAGGAAGATTGAGCTCGAAGAGAAAGTCTCTGAAGAGCATCGAGTCCAAGAACCTGAACTCATGATGAGCCAGTAGATGTGATACCTCCACCTCGTAGATCAAGTAGGATCTTCCGTCCTACTGAAAGGTACTTAGGTATTCTTACAGAGGATTTAGAGGAAGCATTCCTTGTGGGAGATAGGGACATTAAGGAATGATCTCAAAACCTACGATGAAGCAATGTTAGATGTAGACTCCGAGAAATGGATGGATGCGATAAGTCAGAAATTGACTCCATACATTCCAACCAGATTGGATCCTTAGTAGATCCACTGAAGATATTGTACCTATTGGTGTAATGGATTTACAAAAAGGAAGATTGGTCGGATGGTAAGGTAGAGACCTATAAGGCAAGGCTAGTCATGAAAGGTTATAGTCAACGCGAAGGCATCGACTATCATAAAATTTTTCGTCCGTAGCCATGTTGAAATCCATCCGTACTCTGCTTGCCATAGCAGCATTTCATGATTATGAAATTTGACAGATGGATGGGAAGACTGCCTTCCTAAATGGATATCTTGAGGTAGATATCTATATGGAACAGCCTCTAGATTTCACATCCAGTGATCGTGATCACAAGGTCTGCAAGCTGCAAAGGTCTATATATGGACTCAAGCAAGCATTCAAAGTTGGAAACTTGCTTCAATGATGTGATCAAAACGTTTGATTTCATCAAAAATGAGGAGTCGTGTGTGTACAAAAAGGTTAGTGGGAGCGTGTCACATTCTTCGTATTGTACGTGGATGACGTCCTCCTGATGGGAATGATATTTTCATACTGACATCGGTCAAAGTATAGTTGTCGAAAGAGTTCGCCATGAAAGATCTAAAAGAAGCTTCTTACATTCTTGGTATAAAGGTCTATAGAGTAGATCCAAGAGAATGATAGGACTCTCACAGCATATGTACATAGAAGAGGTGCTGAAGAGGTTAGTATGAAAAACTCCAAAAGGGGTCTTTTGCCCCTTAAACATGGCATTCATCTCTCCAAGAAGATGTGCCCTGACACACTTGAGGAGATCCAGCGTATGAGCAAGATCCCTTATGCTTTAGCAATAGGGAGTCTCATGCATGTCATGTTATGTACACGTCCTGATATAGCACTTGCCGTGAGTGTCACGAGTAGATATCAGGCGAATCCAGATGAAGAATACTGGATTGCTGTTAAAAACATCCTTAAGTACTTGAGAAGGACTAAGAATTTGATGTTGGTCTTTGGTGGAGGATCGGAGCTGAAAGTTAAGGGATATACTGATTCAGATTTTATGCCTTATGTTGATGATAGAAAGTACATAAGAATGTATCTTCTTGTGTAATGGTGGTGTGGTTAGCTGGAAGAGTTCCAAGCAGCCGATCATTGCATATTCGACCATGGAAGTTGAGTACATCGCTGCCTCTGAAGCTGCTAAGGAAGCTTTTTGGTTCAAGTTCGTTGCGGAGCTGGGTGTGATGCCATCAGATGCCATTGCACTGCACTGCGACAACAATGGCCATAGTTCTTACTAAGGAGTCCAGGTCTCATCAGAAGTTCAAGCACATAGAGCGGCGATTTCATATCATTCGTGAATACCTTAAGAAGTTCGTCGAGATGCAGAGAGTCGACTCCACGTTGAACGTGGCAGACCTGTTGACCAAGCCTCTTAGCTAGCAGAAGATCGAAGCTCACCTTGAGAAGATAGGTCTTAGGTATATGGCCAATTGGCTTTAGGTCAAATGGGAGTTTGTTAGATTTGTGCCCTAGAAGTCAATTGTTGGCTGACACATTACAGGGCCTAAACTTATATTTGTAATCTTTTTATTATCAATAAAGAGCTTTTTCATTCCAATCATGTATATATGTCCATGATTTGTCCTAAAAATTAATAATGATGATTTTTGTATATTTTTAAAGAGTTAAAAATTTGAGACATACATTAATTAGTGGTTAATTTCTAAATGCTCTCGATTAACGGATCGTCATGGAGGATAGTGATCAATCCATTTGAGATCGGTGCACGGTTTACCTCCTTTATGGGTAGATAAGTCTCGGGTCTGTGGTGTAGAGATATTGGGTTAAAGATGCAGGTGGTTGTTAGAGAACTTGTACTGAGCGTGACCAACACGAGAACCACATGGATGTCTACTCACTCGTCAGTGGTCTTCTCGATGTTGCAGTGGTGTGAGTAGTTCTTTGACCTGCGGTGTCATTGGCTATTCGTAGCGAGGCTACTGGGTTTGACTGCACGTTCCTTTGGTCCCTAGCTATTTGGGTCCTTGCTGTGTATGTTGGCTTCAGTAGGTTCAGATTCGCTGTTTGGAATAGGATGCACCTAGATGAAATCTATCGACCTTGGTAGAAAAGGAGAAGTTCTATGCGATTTGCAAGATTTGAGTTCAGAAAGTCTTTGGCCAAAGCAAGTGTGAATACTGAAAAAGAGTTTTCACAGGATTTACAAATGAACTCGAGTCGAGTTAGTCTAGCATATGATTGACGATGGGATTTGATGAGTTCTCCATAACCTCCGTCAAGTCGGGACTCATGATAGAAGGACTGAATCATACGATAACTGCACCTAGGGGTTCATACTTTCATTCTACTGGATTGCCACAATATACTGCTAGGTGTCATTGTTGGATTGTGAGACTCATCGGACGTCATCTTGATGATCGATGGCCTTCGAAGGGTAAAATTGAAAATGTTTCAATCCATCGAAAAGAGTTTCGATGATATTGTGATAGAGATCACAATATATCTCACTGTCAGATAGAATGGAACTTATGGGGTCACACATTAAGGGATTTAATCTCGAATTTATCAATTGGACTTATGAAGTTCCAATTAGGTTAGGGTTTATTGAAATCCTATTAGATTTATGAGAACCATGCTAGCACATTGTTAAACCTAATTCTTTTCGGGACTTCGATTCGATGAAGTCCATAGCCTTGAATCTAACCTAAATCCATTTGGATTTAATTGGGCTCTTAATTGTGAGCCCAAAAGAATTTGATTAAGTCAATTAGTTGGCATAATTATTCTAACATTATCTCTTCTTTATCTCTTGATTATCTCTAAGTGTGCATGTGGAATAGATGGAAGATTGGGTGGCGCATCCTTTTCTTTTTGAAAATTTTTGGGTGCCAAATCTTTGAGGGGCCCACCTCTTTTGTGTCATGACGTGGAGGAGAGAGAGGGGTCCACGCCCTATCTCTTTTGGCTAGAGATTCCTTTGTGGGGCGCTAAGAGTTGGCACCCCAACTAGCTGACAAATATTCCATGATGTCTCTTATACATGCTTTAAAGGGTTGATTAATTATCATTTATATTTAATTTTATTTGACATAAATCCGATCAAAAAGGTAAAGGATTCTTATGAGATAAGGATGTACCTTTTTAAGTTGATTGGATTTCTTATATGTGTCAAGGCAGTATCTATTTAAAGGGAGGACTCTAGGGTTTCTTAAGTGGTTGAATTTTTGATCAAGAAAAATTCTCTCCCTTCACACCTTCTCTCCTCCCTCTTTTCCTTTCCACGCCCAAAAGTTGGGTGTCTCTCTTCCACACGGCCAAAAGTAGTGTTGGTGACTTGGAGATTGTAGATCGAGGAGAAGAGAAGAAGACTGCAGATCAAGGAGTTGATCTCGCAGTTAAGATCAAAGGAGTTGATCAAAGTCTTCAAGATCAAGATTCTTTTTGAAAAGAAGAATCTTCTACGAGAAGAAAGAAATTCGAGATAGATCTCGATGGATATCTGTAAAGGCTGGACATGTGTGTAGCTCAACCTTCTACGAATCCGAGATCATTAGAAGCGGTGAATATCTACCCGCGCCAAGGTAATGAGATCTGATCTCATAAATTTTTCTAAATTTAGATTGATGATATGTGCTTTCTCTTGGGCTTGGGTAGGTTTCGATTTGATTTCTGGCATGTGGGTTAAAGGGTTTAATCCGTTTTGTTTTCTGCCGTCTGTTTTCAAAGTTTTGAAATCTACACATGCTGCCTACCCGATTTTTTAACAGGGAGTGCATCTGAAGCCCTCACGAGCCGAAGCCCCCATGATGGTAGGAATGCATCTGAAGCCCCAACCAATTCGATGGCAGTGCATTCGAAGCCTCCACCTATTTGATGGGAGTGCATTTGAAGCCCCCACGATGGTGGGAGTGCATTTGAAGCTCCCACGCTGGTGGGAGTGCATTCGAAACCCCCATCTGTTCAATAGGAGTGTATTTGAAGTCCCCACGATGGTGGAAGCGCATCTGAAGCCTCCACAATGGTGGAAGTGCATCCGAAGCCCCTACCTATTCGGTGAGAGTGCATTTGAAGCCTCACGAAGGTGGGAGTGCATCCGAAGTCTCCATCTATTTGGTGGGAGTATATTTGAAGCTCCCATGATGGTGGGAGTGCATCCGAAGTCTCCATCTATTCGGTGGGAGTATATTTGAAGCTCCCACGATGGTGGGAGTGTATCCGAAGCCCCCACTTATTCGATGGGAGTGTGTCTGAAGCTCCATGACAGTGGAAGCGCATCCAAAGGCCCCACCTATTCGGTGGGAGTGCATCTGAAGCTTCCACGATGGTGGAAGTACATTCGAAGCCCCCATCTATTCGGAGGGAGTGCATCCGAAGCCCCCATCTATTCGATGGGAGTGCATCTGAAGCCCCCACGATGGTGGAAGTGCATCCGAAGCCTCCACATATTCGGTGGGAGTGCATTTGAAGCCTCCACGACAGTGGGAGTGCATCTGAAGCCCCCACGATGGTGGGAGTGCGTTCGAAGCACCCACGACAGGAGTATATCTGAAGCCCCCACCTATTTGGTAGAGGTGCATATAAAGCCTCACGACGATGGGAGTGCATATGGAGCCCACCTATGACGGTGGGAGTGCATCCGAAGCCCCCACTTATTTGGTGGGAGTGCATATGGAGCCCCCACCTATTCGATGGGAGTGTGGATGAAGCCTCACAACATTAGACTATTGTCCGCACCATCAAAGATCTAGGCCTGGTTGTTCACGTATTTGTTAGGTTATGATTGTATCACAAACTCTCCGCACGCATCCCCATGTTCATCCGAAAGCAAAACGGGAACCGTCAGTTAGGGGGCCGAACCCTGAACAGTGTCGGGATTAGAGGCTACCCCGATCCCAACCAGCGCCAACAATTTGATTTCAAAACCATCGACTATGAATTTGAGCCTTATGGGAGCCTCCGAACATCTAGCCTAGCTACTCCTGTTACCCACCGATAGAAGACATTTAGAACCATTTTTACAAGGCCCGAAAGTGAGGGGTGAGCGATCCAATCTAATTAGCATGAGACGGCTAAATACAATCAAGAAACGAAGTTATGAAAAGTCAGGCATGCATAATGTAAGTTTAGCCACAATTTAAATATTTTATTCATGATAGTTACAGGGAAAGCATCACGACGAGTACGATCATATAGATAGGAACAAAAACAAAAGGAAAAATGAAGGCCAATGGCAACTTTGCATCCTGACTGAAAAGAATTTTCATCTTCTTTTGTCAAGAAAATCAGAGCTTGAGGATGTCACCATCTTCCATGTACGAGCCCATGCTCCCGGATATGGAGGAAGTGACAATGCTTACAATCTTCCCCCTCCGTGCTCGGAACCTCCCAATCCTGCATGTTCAAAATCTCGAAAGGACGTGTGAGAAGGAGAAAGAGGCACTTTAATGCCCAGATACCGACGGCAATCACCATTCTCACCGATCCAGCTGAGAAGCAGACACGGCATCGGCAGCAGTGGGTGAAGCATACACTAGTAGGCCATTGAGGGCTCCTTGGATGAGGTCTCGAGGCGGTGAGGACCGCACTCCACACTGAAGAGTGACTGCACGGTTTGGTGGCCATCCCTCCTGGAAGCATGTGCTCCACAAAAACACCACAGAGAGACTATCGTTGAAGCCATGCCCGCTTTAGGCATGACATCGGAGTAGTCTCTCAAGGCCGCAGATTCACACCACCTCTGGAGGAAACAACTATTTTCAATACCTCCCAAGCCAAATTGGAGTCCCTCTTTCTTAGGTAATACGTGGCGGCCACGACCATAAAGGATAATCTCTCCGCTTGTAGAGAAGATGCCCATTGCATGCCTGCGACAGAGGAAACTGTCCCATAGTCCCATACTGAATGAGGAAAGAACCCCCATTTGAGTTGGAAACGACTCCCTCCTATAAAAAGAGGTGCTAACTTTAAATGCCTCCTTCCTCGATAAACTAATTTTCTAGAAATTTGGCATGACGACTCACAATCACATTGTGATCTTGTGAAAGATAAAAGTAGTATCCTATGGTTTCTTTCGGATATCCTATAAAACGAGCTATGACAGATCTATCTTCTAATTTGTTAGCCATCTATTTTTTGACATAGACTGGACATCCCAAGTCTTCAAATAACCTGGACTCGGCTTCTTACCATGCCATATCTAATATGGTGTGGTAGGAATGAATTTTGAAGGAACCCTATTCAATAAATATATTGCAGTTAACAAGGTATGTCTCCAAAGATATAAAGATAAATCAGTGAAGCTCATCATGGATCTGATCATTTCTATTAGGATCCTATTTCTCCTTTCGGATCCCCCGTTGAGCTGAGGTGTTCCTAGAGGAGTCCATTGAGAGACTATGCCGTTGTGCTTAAGATATCTTAAAAATTTTCGACTAAGATATTCACCTCTTCGATCAGATTGAAGAATCTTAATGGGTTTATCTGTTTGTTTCTCTACTTTATTTTTGAATTTCTTGAACTTTTCAAAGGCTTCAGATTTATCTCATCAGAAATACATATCCGTATCATGATAGATCATTGGTAAAGGTGATGAAGTAGTTATAACTATCAAATGACCCATACATCAAATGGCCTACACACATCGGTGTGTACCAGGGCAAATAGTTTAGTGGCCTTTATGTCCTACAAAGGGTAACTTGACCATTTTTTCTCGAAGACAAGATTCACAAGCTGGGTATGACTTAGAATTAAAAGAGTCAAGGATCCCATTCTTTTTCAGTTTGTTTATCCTGTCCTTTTCAATATAGCCTAGTTTATGGTACCACAAGTACTGGTTAATTTTTTCTCTGAATTTTTTTTGACCTACGGCACTCGCTATTTGCTCGTTTATATTCACATTCGTATCAACATGCAAGTGATAAAGACTGTCAATTAAAAGATCACGTGCAATCAATTTATTTTATAAATAAATGGAGCAAAAATCTTTATTAAAATTAAAATCAAAACCATCTTGTGCTAGCATAGATACGAAAATCAAATTCCGACTAGCTACAAGTACAAAATAACAATCTTTCATATCTAATCTAAATTCTAACAGTAATCGAAAAGGAAAATGCCAACGGCTTTTATAGCAACTTTTGCTCCATTGTCGATTCGAAGGATAATGTCACTTTCCGTTAATCTCCTACTTTCTATTAGATCCTGCATTGAAGTACATATATGAGCACTCGAACCAGAGTCCAATATCCAACTAGAAGTAGAAAAAGCTGTTAGGTTAGATTCAATTACGAGCATACTTAACATACCTTTCGAAAGTGTGTCGCCTTTCTTAGTCTTCAAGCTCTTCAGGTAGAGTGGACAGTTCTTCCTCCAATGGCCATCAGCATGACAGTAGAAACACTTTTCTTTTGCTGCAGCCTTCTTGGGAACGTCCTTCTTGGGCTTATTCTTATTCTTCGACTTCTTCGCAGGTTTATTCTTCTTCCAATCAGACTTTTTCTTGGATGAAGAAAACCGCTCCACAGTGAGAACAGTGCCCCTTGAACTTTTTAAGGTTCCCTTAATAGTGATTAACATGCTGACTAGTTCGGGTATAGTGTAATCCAATTTGTTCATATGAAAATTTACAATAAATTAACTATATGAACTCGTGAGAGATTGGAAGATCAAATCCACTTGCAATTTTTTTTGCATATTTAGCCCGAGCTTCTCAAGCTCTTCAATGTCCTTGATTACTGTCATACAGTGCTCATGGACCGACTGCCCTTCGTGCATCTTCATATTGAAGTCTTTTGGATACTTTGAAGCGCGTAGTGCAGCTCTACTCACCATACAACTCTTGTAAGTGAGTGATCATAGTCCCAACAGTAGATATATGCTCATGCTGGTTTTGCAACTCATTTGACATGGAAGCCAGCACATAGCACTTAACTCGAATGTCTTCATCCGTCCATTTATCAAATGCTGTTCTCTGCTCAGCACTAGGATGGTTTGGTAACACTGGAGGATCCTAGTCAAGTATGTCTTCATTTTTTAGAAATCAAGACAATCTTGAGATTTTTTCTTAGCCAGTCTTTAAAGTTGGTTCCGGTCAAACGATTGGATTCAAGGATGCGGGCTAGAGGGTTTGAAGCTGACATGATTTAACTGCGAGAGTAGAGATTCAAGTTAGATTTTGTATTTTAAATTTTATATTTCTTCTTAGGACTTTAAGAAGCAAACAAAATTTCTATTATTTTTTCGAATCCCTACACTTCCCGGATGGGAAGTGAAAACCCTAATGCGATAACTGGATCTCTAGTGGGTGCTGCGGTCCCACCGATGTCGTGTACCTCATCTGACAAATATTGGTAACACGCACATCGATGCGTGCACAACTCCGGGCCCAGATACTTCTCTAAGCTTGTTGTAGCTATTTGGTTTCTAAGTCATGTGGGCTCACCTGACAGATATTGATCATACTCCTTAGTTAAGCCTAACCTACCACTTACAAGCAGGTGCAAAGCTGTCATTGGGTCTCTTACTTGACAGATATTGGGCCTAACCCCATCCTTGCCTTAGAGTGATAGAGTGATTGCATGTTTCCAGTGCAACTGAACCACTGGGACCAGTTGCGAACAATCAACATCAGTAGCACGCTCGCACATTTACAACGGTAGAAGACCTTTAGACTTAATATTTATGAGGAGCTTTAAGTTTAGATCTCATCTAATCAGTCATCATATGACTGATCTAATTGGCATGGGCTAAACCAAGCCGCCAAGCAACTATATTTAAGACTCCATCTTCCAAATTGGTCAGATAAGTGAAGATCGATGGGGGTCCTCCCACTGCTTTCCTTAGACACCCATAGATTGGCCAGGTCAACAAACGAAACCAATTAAAGAACCATCTTTCAATTACTTGTCTTAGACACCAATTGGTCAATTGATCCAAATAGGTTAGCTCAAGCAAATCAAGCTTAAGCCATCGAGCCGAATTAGGTCCTTAGATTAATCGATTCTACATATGGGTTTTAATCGATTTGATCAACAGTAATTGAATGATCTTAAGACTTAATTGACCTAATCTTAATCAACACTTGACTTGGTTTGATAAATTACTTAATCGAATTAGACTCATTATGTTCAAATCAAAAATTGTCGATGTAATTTAATTACATGATCTAATTTTTGATTTATCCATAACCAAAATTCTCATGCATAAACATAAATTTTAGATTCTAAAACTAAATTTCAGATCTAAATTCTTTGTATGAAAGGCAAGTTTTAAATCATGAAACTAATTTTCAGATTTAATATACAAACATATATCTCATATATGTATTTAAAATTCAGATCTAAAAAAAATTCAGATCATGATATGATATCACATATCTCATATACAAATCATGAATCAAATTTAAACTAATTTTCAGATCTAAATATGCAATCATACATCTCATATATGAGTAATAAATTAGCTCTTAATAATTTTCAGATTTTATGCATGCAATCATATATCACATATATGAACTAGAAAATAATCTAGAATAATTTTCAGATTTATGCATGCCTTTATATATCCCATATATGAACTGAAAATAAGATCTAAAATATATTTCAGATTCAAATTAAAGATCCATACATCTCATGTATCAATTAAAATTAGATTTTGAAATTTTTTTCAAAAATATGTATGTCAGTTTCATGCATATGAAGCCTGTGGCTCTAATACTATTGTTGGAATTTCGTGTGGGGTGCATGCATGTGTGTTTCAAATTTTTTTTTTCTAAACAGTTCTGCGGAATCAAGATTAAAATAACTTTTAATCTAGTACTTGCATGCATAAAAATAAAATACACAATGATCTACTTCATATGCTGAAATTAACATATGCTGAATTTTATGCTAAAATTGAATATGTGATCAAATCATATACTTGATTCGCCAACCTTTCTTTGAATTTGGATTTGGAAGAAGGTAGGTTCTTCCTTTAGCCGCACAAGTGTCCGGTCTTTACGGGTATCTACTCAAGATCAGCCTGGATCAGCCTTCTTTGATGTAAATCTTTCTTCTCCAAGAATGATTTCTCTATGAATCTGAATCAAGTCTGAATTTCGATCAACTCTTTGATCCTTTCTTTGATCTTCTTTTTTTCTTCTTTTTTTGATCTCCTTCCCTTGATTTTGCAGCAACGAAGGTTTGGAAATCAGCAACCAAAAGATACCGCCCAAGGTCGTTGGGCGTTGGAAGATGTCCAAATGCTTGGACGTGTGAACCAAGAGGGAGGAGAGACGGATGCGTGGGGGGCTAATAGGAGGCTTGGAGCTTGCTGAAAATCTGATGCTAAGACCCTTAGGGAAGGGCCTTTTAAATAGACGAAAGGTTTGAATCCTATTCAAAATCAAATCAACCCCATAGTATGAGTCCTAATCGCATTAGGACTCCTTGTATGCCTCTATCTTTGACCACGCCTTGGAGAACTAAGGGGGCGCCAACCCTTGGCCCCTCTAAGGCTTTCTCTCACACGCCTTATAAGGAAGAGGGTGAGCCCCTCCATGTCCATCATGCCACCAACCAAGTGGGTGTGTCCACACTTGATCAAATCAAGTGGCACCCCACTAATTTCAATCAAGGAATTGACTAGGGGTTTGAACCCCTAATTCAAATGATCCAAAATCCTAGGCACCCAACAATTGGAGCCCAATGAATCTAATTCATTTTGATCTTTAGCAGGTAATTAACTTGAATTAATTTTATCAAATAAGTAATTTAAGATCAAAGAGAAAATTAGGTTCAACCTTGTGCTAGTAAGGTTACTCTGAGCCCAATAGGATTTCTTCGAACTCAATTGAGACTTCATAAGCTCAATTGCTTAATCCAGATCTAATCTCTTTGTTATGTGATCCCATAGATTCAATTCTGTCTGATAGTGAGATATATTATGATCTCTATCACAGTATCATTAAAATTTTTTTTAATAGATTGGAACAATTCCACTTTAACTCATCAAGGATTGTCGATCTTGAACAATCCTAGTGAGCTTTCACAATCCACTAGTGACACCTAGCAGTATGTAGTGGCAACCCAGCAGAATCGAAAAAAAATCTCAAGGTGTAGTTTTCGTATGATTCAGTCCCTTTATCATGAGTCCCGACTAGATAGCAGGTCATGGATAAATTGTAAAATCTCATCATCAGTCATATGATAGATTCGATTAGCTCAAGTCCAATTATGATTCTCATGAAACCTTTTTCTATCAATTACATTACTGTGGCCATAGATTTATGGACTTAGCCTCTCAAATCCCATAGAATTTTTTTTCTCTGTCAAGATCTATAGATTTCATTTAGATGCGCATCCTATTCCTACAGTGGATCAACTATCACTAACATTCACTACAAAGACTCAATAAGATCATGTTTATGTATCAGTCAAACTCGAGAAGGCTCACTATGAGCAACCATGCCATCGTAGGTCAAAGGATCATTTACACAACTACAGTATCGAGATGATTACTGACGATTGAATAGAAATTCACGTGATCTCTCGTATGGTCACGCTCAGTACTAGTTGTTCTCTAACAACTATCCGCACTTGTTGCTCAGTGTCTCTATATAGATCAGAGACTCATCTATCCCGAAGGAAGTGATCTGTGCGTCGATTTATCCGGATTGATCACCATCCTTATGATGATACTATGATCGGGAGCATTTAGGAATTATTTATACATGCCTCTAATTCTTAACACTTTGAGAACATGTATCGTAAGTATTAATTCCATAGACGGTTCAAGGATACATCAGATTTGAATGAAAATAAAATTTGTCTTTTTATTGATTAAATCAATATTTTAAGTACAAAATTGTGTCATAGAGGTATTATAATGTGTCCGCCATATTGGCTTTTAGGACATACATCCAACAGAACGGAGATGAGAATTGGCTGCACGATTATATGTTTTACACTTGTTGCAGCACTAGTGAATGAGTCTGCAAAATCATAATGATGATGGTTCATACAAGAATATTGTCTTAAAGGAAATCATCAACAAGATCTAAAGGTGGAAAATCTCATCATACACAAATTGTTTGGTTCCAGAAAGCCAATGGGGTTCAAGATTCACTTGTATACATCTCTAGTGGTAATACTTTTGATAATAGTGGATAGCATCATGTAACTTTAATAGATGCTTGTCGTATGATACAAAGTCACCTTTAGCAATATGACTAATAGGTGATTCACTAAGAAGATAAAAAATATACACCTAAAAGATGGCATAAAGATTTTGCTCCTGCCCATGAATGATGGAACCCCATTAGATATAAAGAAGGAAGATCCAAGTCTCCTTATTGCAAGAGCTTTCTTGATGAAAGCAAGTATTTGAGTTGCATCTAGATGGTCATTCACAATGAGGCTGACATAACATTAGCAATTGAAGACATAAAGCCACTACTTAGTGACGATCTATCTTTTATTTTTTTAATAATTTTAAATTTGTTTTGTATTTTGTAATTATATCTTTTACCCGGAAGTTCAAGTTAATTGTGGTAGAGAAATGTCATTTTTTTTCTTCTTTTGCTATAAATACATATTTTACATATTTGAAGCATTATTTAGTTAAATAAATAGAGTATTAGTGATAAGTTATGGTGTTAACGTGGAACTAAAAGTACTCAATTTAGAGGATGGTGTTGTATTACACAACACTAATCATAATTTTTAAAGAATATTTTTAAAGTATTTTTTGTTAATAAAAATTTGAATTTAATTCAATAATTTAAATTTCTCCAGGACTTTAGTTGATTAGTCACTAGTTGTTAATAACATTTAAAAGGTTCTAGAACTACAAAAATAATTTGATTGTGTTGAATTGGAATTTGTGCTAGTTTTGAGTGAACATTTCTGCAGTCAGCTAGATAAGAATTTTACAGCAAGTGCATTTTTATATTGTAAATATGCTAGTATGTTTTTTTCAGACATAATTTGTTCATTATTTTAAATATTTTTAGCTCAAAACTTATATGTAAAAGTTATCTTGAGATTTTTTTTTTTTGGTATGTAGATCTGGCCCTATTTGATAACATATTTTAAAATCAACTGAAACATCATTTTGTCTTTATTTATTGGGGGATCATTATAGTCATTTTTGGTCAAGGATTTTGGTGGAAGCATTCCTCCCCCAAAACACTTGTCTTGATTTAGGATTCATGCTTAACTTCATGAATCTAGGGTTGCTTAGCAACAATTTTCAGGGAAAAAAAAATCATATTCCTTATGTTCAAAAAATTAGCCAATTCTTGTGTTTGGATAGCAAAGAATTAAGAAAAAAAATGTAAGTGGAAGGTATAACTTGCTATGGTGATTTGTTTGGCTTTGATCTTTCAAAAATTTGGTATGGAGGCATGAATTTTTTGTCTATCCTATAAGCTTTGCACACCCAAAACTATGTCGGAAGATTTTCAAATTAAACAAAGGAAAACTAAAAGTTTTCATTGCCTTATTGGATTGCTACAGTGGTATTGGCCATGACCAATCACAAAAATATTAGGATGGTATCCAACAGTTCCCAGGACCCCCAGTACCATCCCCATGCCCTGTGCCAATCAAGCCCTAACACTGTAAATACTGGGCAGCACAGATTGGCAAGGCCAACATCTTACTTCACAGAATCATTAAATCTTTGGTAGTTTCTCAATCAAGGTCCTATTGGACATAGAACATCAATAGTATCACGAATTGAAATTATAATTTGTTAGAATGCTTCATGCACAAGGATTTTTCTGGTAACCACTATTTAATCAGAGGACCTAACATTTATTGATGGTGAAAAGTCATCACACCCTGATAGGTCACTAAAGGGGGTTGCTACAATTGGAAATAAAAACCCAAGTTGACCAGTGTCCCTGTTCTTTTATTCTCCATGTCTAGGTCTTTATGGCTGGCCCTCATGATGATTTAGGGCATGAGAAGCAGAGTACCATCTCTTTCTGGCTAAGTTACTTTTCCAGGCATGGTGAGAGGAGGAGATATATGTTCGATGGGGATACACTAGTACTATGTGGCCTTCATGTCTTTGTAGTTGATTTCCAGAACTGTTTTTGCATACCCTTATCCATATGAAAACCTACTTCATCTTTTCTTGTTGAGATCTGGAGCATCAAAGACGGTATTACTGCTATCCTTTTTGAACTAGTATGTGCTTCAGAATGAGAGCATTGGGCTCTATTTTTCAAACATGCATAGGTTTGCGTTCATGCTAGGAGTGTAGGGCTCATGTTATAGCTTGCATCATGTAGTTCTAGGAATGATCTAAGATGTCTTATGTGCACTGTGAACTGGGACGACCTCATCCAACATATTATGATGGTAGTAGATAACTAGAATGCTAATGGATGTCCAACCATGTTGCACTTATGGTAGCCCCCTATTCTCTTTGGCAGGCCTCTCCATTTGGCAGAACTCAATGCCCCTTCAGTAATTGCTTCTTTCATGAAAGTACTTGTGCCTGCAGCCTTGATCTGATAGCAAATGTCAGAATCTAACTGATGTACCAAAGTCCTTGGAAATAACTGTTTTTTAAGCTCGGACTTTAATAATGGAGTTTTTCCTAGAAGTTCTTAAACATTGTTTTAATGTTTTTAGTAATTACACATTCTAGAATATAGACATTGAAAGGAACAATTTGGTGAAGATTTGTAGGTACTAAACTTCAACTGGTACATCCAGTGGATGTTTGTTTCAAAGGTTCAAACTGAAGGATCCATATATACTGGCATTTTTATAATTGTAAATAAGAATAGGATATGTTTGCAGCTGTTAGATGTGTGCCCTAAATGCCAGATTGGCTGACACATTCTGGTACAAATGTAAGGGCAAATTTATAATTTTAACTATAAATAAATAAAAGGGTTATTCTACTATCATATTGTGTACATTATGTCTGTGATACATCCTTTGAATTAGTAGGAATGTTAATTCATATTTTCAAGAGTTGAAAATTTAAGGCATAAATTTACATATCTAACTCATAAACAGCTCCTAACCATAGGATCATTACGAAGATGGTGATCGATTTGGAAGGTTGGTGTACGATCGCTTCCTTAGGGTAGATGTGTCTTGAGTCTACGGTGTGGAGACACCGAGCGAGAGTACAGGTATTCGTTGAGAACGAGAGTACTGAGCGTGACCACCTTGAGCAGTCATAAAGAAGTCTACCTTCTCATCGATGACTAGCTCGATGCTGCAGCTGTGTGTTTAGTTCTTTAACCTGAGGTTCATCGACAGTTCACCTTGAGTGTGTTATAGTTTGACTACACCATAACTCAGTCTCCTAGCCATTCGGAACCCTAAGGTGTATGTTGGCTATAGCATATTTATTGTAAGAATCAGATCGCACCAAGAAGGGATCTATCAACCTCGGTAGATGAGAGTAGTCCTATGATGATTTAAAGATCGAGTCCTTAAGTCCATGGTCATGGCAGAGTGAAATAATGGAAAAGAGTTTTCCATTGGGGTTTCACATCGGATTCGGATCGATCGATTGATTCATATGACTGATGTTGGGTTTGACGAGTTCACCTTAACCCTAATTCAGTCGGGACTTATGATAGAGGAACTGAATCACACAGGTAGCTGCACTGAGAGGTTCGTCTTCATTTCTGATGGGTTGCCACCATATACTGCTAGGTATCACTGGTGGATTTTGGGAGCAATTAGAATGATATTGATGATTGATCATTCTAATTGTCTGAATCAGAAGAGTTCTGGTCCATCGAAAGGAGTTTCGATGATGTCGATGATGAGATCACGACATGTCTCATTACCATACGGAAATGAACCTAACTGGATCACACAAACAAGAGTTAGGGTCTGGATGTCATCAATTGAGCTAGTCCAGTTTGATTGATTTGGATTAGATCCAATTAGGTTCAAGAAAATCGTGCTAGCACACGATTGAGCCTAACTTTCTCCTCGTGCAATTGTTTTCATCTCGACTGAGCCAAATGTGACTCACCCAGAGAATCTTGAGAAGGTTTCTCTCAGTCTGACTGGAGCCAGTTCAGCTCAGAAAAGTCTTGTCTTAATTCATGAGATGAATTTAAGACAACACCTGCCAATTTCTGTCACCTGCCATTTTCGTTTTAGGACATCGGTCAAACGTTGACTAATGGATCTTAAACTGAAGGCCACTTGACAAGAGGTCATTGGAGAGTTTTTGTGGAGTGTCTACCTGCTAAATTAGGCCTCAAAGTGGGCACCAAGATCAGATTGGGCATGCGCCCCAAGTGGATAAGGATAGAGTCCCATGAGATGAGAACTCTATGCCTTGATCGATTCAAACTGTTGGGCGCCAATCTCACTGTGTTTATCCAGTATTGGCGCCAACAGTAGGAGGGTTTGGTGGGGTTCTTATCTGATATGATCAGATGACATCACTCCACCAATCAGAATTTTTTCAGAATTAATTGAAATTTTCTGATTGATCGAATGATGTGGCACTGCATGGCGCAGCAGGGTCTATTTAAACCCTATCTGCGTTAGGGTTTAGAGGATCTGCTCAATTTCCAACAAAAGCCTAATATCCCTCCACTTCACGTCCCCTCTGGTCTTCTCTCTCCCCTTTCACATCCAAGAAGTTGGACATCCATCTGGTGCTTGTCCAAGGCGTGATGGCTTCCTGATCAGAAGATTGCAGGGATTTGTCGAGAAGCTGCTGCTCCAGCTTCAGAAGATCTTTTGAAGATCTTCCAGATCAGATCCAGATCTGATTTTTGGAGCAGAGATTCGTAAGGAGAAGACGATCCAGATCCTACTCGAGTGGATATCGGTAGAGGCCAGGCGACTGCGTAGCTATTTTAGAACCTTGGGCATTGCTGCGATCATCTACAGGGTAATCTAGTTACCCTAGAGGTATTTCTCTATTCCTCATATTTTCAGATTTAATTTTAGATTTAATATTAGATAATAGGAATTAGATCTAATAGATCTTAGATCTGAAATATCGTAGGATAATTTTTTTTTGAAATATTCCGCTCCAGATCTCATTAGATCTGGAAGATCCTACAAGGAAAAAGCTAATTTTTCCTTCAATTGGTATCAGAACCAGGTTGATGGCTCTATTTCAGATCTAATTTAGATCTGATTTTTATTTTTATTTATCTGATATTAATGGATTTCAGATGTCACATTAGATATGATTGGATCTGAAATCAAAAAATTTAAAATTAAATCTAAGTAGATCTAACATGTATGAGATGCATGACTAGACTAGAATAGTTTAAACTATGAATAGTCTTGAAGTTTTATGTTTTAATGTGATTAAAATATAAATTAGATTTAATTTATTTTCTGATTTTTTGATGTTATAAATGTTATATTCAGATCAGAAAACAGAAAATAAAATTTAATTAATTCATAAGATTGATCTGCTGCATGCCTAGACTAGTTGTAGAATTGTTCTAGTAACTGTCTAGAATAGATTTTATATTGAATAGTTTAATTTAAATCTTATTTTTTAAATATTATATGTGATGTATCAGATCTGAAAGCATGCTAATTAGATCAGATTTTAATACATGAGATGTATGCAAAGCATGTATAAGTTAGATCTGAAATTATATATGTGATATGTAACTTAGATCTAACTAGTTTTGTAGTTAAATCAATATTTCTGATTAAGGTATTTCTCATGGCCGTCCGGTCATAAGAACAAAGTAGGGTTTAAAACTTCTCCTTCCATTCAATGGGGTGTTCTTATGGCGTGTAGGGGTGCTGCACGTTCATTCTTAATCAGAAATCAAAATTTATTTTTCTGCAAAATCCTAGATCCTGAAATCCTAGGATTTATTTACATGTTTTGTTTATGAACCCAAGACTTAATTAATGAATTAAGCTTATGAAATTAAAATTAGGTTTAAAATTGAGAATTTCAGATCTAAGTCATTTTCATAAAATTGGGTTTGGGCTTGGATAGCTCAATTAGGTCTAGCGGTTGATCAAACCGAATCAAAAATTGGTTAGGTGGGATCATGAAAGCTAATAATTGACCAGCCTAATAGGATTAAGTCTAGGTCAAGATCGAATCACATTCATATGTGACTCGATCAAGTTAAGACGTAATTTGGCTCAGTGGTTAGAGCCTGGATTGTAGGCAACTCAATTAGTTCTGGTTCGACAATTTGGTGTCTAAGGTAAGTTGGGCAGATGCGACCGAATGGTTTTTAATTGGGAGCTACTCGACTCGAATGCGTTCTTGTCAAGTTAATGGCATATCCCTTCCACCGTTTCACTTATCTGACCATATGTGTCGATCCAGTTCTGATTTGAGGTGACTAACAATTCGAGCTAACCCATGCCACTAGGTTAGTTATAATTGTTATGACTTGTCAAGTCAAGTTTAATGAGACCTAAATTAAATCTCTTTAAAAAAATATTAAGTCTAAGGTCTTCCACTATTGTGGATGTGCGGGTCCTTCTCGGGGTTGATTGTTTTCGGCTGGTTACAGTGGTTCAGTTGCACCGGAAGACGCAACCATGTCCATTAGGCATTGGATGCTACGGATTAGAGGATGGGTTGTGCTCAATATTTCGGATACGGTGAGGGACTCAATCAGGAATCTAGTTCGTGCAAATGGTGGGTCTGATTTAACTAAGGATTGGAGCAATATTCTGGACACGGTGAGCTTCATGAATTAGAGACCAAGTTTTGGATGCATCATGATTAGAGAATCATTGGATAAGAGTTGTTTACTCATCGGTTGATCCATCACCAATAACTGTTAGGTGAGGTGGTGAGCCAGTCGGTGAGACCGCACCACCCACTAGAAATCACTAATCACGGAGATTTTCACATCTCTACCTAGAGAGTGTAGGGATCTGAGAAAATAGTGGGAGCCTAATTTGTTTAAAAATAAAATTCTTAAACAAATTGGTTAAGTTTGATTACAAAATCTAACTAGAAACTTTTGACTCTCTACAGGAAACATGTCTGCGTCCAACCCCTGACCAAAATACTAGACACCCACAGATTGACTGGATCCAATTTCAAAGACTGGTTGAGGAACTACAGAATTGTTCTGAGTTCCGAGAAATTGACTCATGTCTTAGACCAGGACCCACCTGCCATGCCAGCATGTCCGACTGTTGAACAGAGAGCGTCTCTGAAAAAGTGGACGGATGAAGATAACAAAGTCAGGTACTACATGTTGGGTGCAATGTCTGATGACTTGCAATGCCAGCATGAGAATATTATGACTACTCGCCAAATGTTGGCTCACCTACAAGAGTTGTTTAGTGAACAAAGTCGCGCAGCCAAGTATCAAGTCTACCAAAGACTTTTTAAGGCTAAAATACTGATAGGCAGTCAGTTCAAGATCATTGTTGGACAATGATCGAGGATCTTGAGGAGCTTGAGAAGCTCGGTATCATCTTAGACAAGGATTTTCAGATTGATGTGATCCTTCAGTCCTTGTTCGATGCATATGGTCAGTTCATCATGAACTTTCATATGCATAAGATGCAGTACACCTTGGCTAAGCTAATGAACATGTTGGTTATGGCTGAGCTTTCTTTGAAGAGTTCAAAAGGCTCAGTCCTTACTATGGAGCGGACTTCTTTCAAGAGAGTCTTTTGGAAAGAAGAAAAAGTCTGCGAAGAAGCAGAAGGTGGATGGCAAGAAGAAGACGGAACCGAAGAAGAAGGCCGCTGAAAAGAAAAAATATTTCCACTGCAATTCAGACGGTCATTGGAAACGGAACTGTCCTCAGTACCTGGCCACTCTGAAAACAAGAAGGATGGTCCTTCTGGAGGTATGCTCGTTATAGAATCTAATCTTACGGTTTTCTCTTATCCAGTTGGGTATTGACTCTGGTTTTAGTGCTCATTTGTGCACTTCTATGCAGGGTCTTGAGGAGAGCAGGAGGCTGAGGGATGGGGATATAATCTTATGCGTCGGGAACGGAGCAAGAGTTGCTGCTGTGGTCGGGGAAACCTACCCTTGCGATTACTGTTAGGATTAGATTTAGTTCTTAGAAACTGTTGTTATGTGCTGCAGCAAGCAGAAATTTGATTTCTGTTTTATGTTTAGCACAAGAAGGCTATGTGATTAGCTTTCATAAGGACCATTGTAACATATTTTATGAAAATAATAAAGTTGCAAATGGTTTTCTTATTAATGGTCTCTGTCAGCTATATATTGATGTATCTGTATTTCATATCGAGCAAAATGTGAATGCCATGGAAATTAAAAGGCCTAGAGATAGTCTAAATGATAGGTATCTGTGGCACCTAAGACTAAGTCATATAGCGGAAGACAGGGTAAACAAATTGGAGAAATCCGGACTATTGTGTCTGTTGACTTTCGAGTCATATGCAGTTTGTGAATCATGCCTTCAAGGCAAAATGACCAAGCTCCCTTTTGTGGGACATGGGGAAAGGGCCACAGACCTACTTGCCCTAGTACATACGGATGTGTGCGGCCCATTTGATGTGTCGGCTAGAGGCAAGTATGTCTACTTCATTATCTTTACCGATGATATGTCTAGGTACGGGTATGTGTTTCTAATGAAATACAAGTCTGAAGCCTTTGAAAAGTTCAAAGAATTCAGGCATGAGATAGAAAAACAAACAGGAAAGCCCATTGAGGTTCTTCGATCAGATCGAGGAGGTGAATATCTTAGTCGGGAGTTCCTAGACTATCTTAAGAACAATGGCATAGTCTCTCAATGGACTCCACCTGGAATGCCATAACTCAACGGGATTTCAGAATGGAGAAACCGGATCCTATTAGATATGGTCCGTTCCATGATGAGCTTCACGGATCTCCCTGAGTTTTTTTGGGGACATTGTCTCATGACAGCAATATATGTATTGAATAGGGTTTCCTCTAAAATCGTTCCTACCACACCGTATGAGATATGGCATGGTAAAAACCAAGTCTGAGTCATCTCAGAATTTGGGGTTGTCCGGCTCATGTCAAGAGACAGCAGGCGGACAAGTTAGAGTTCAGGTCTTTTAGAGCTCGGTTCATAGGATATTCTAAAGAGTCATTAGGATACTATTTTTATATTCCGGAAGATCACAATATGATTGTGAATCGACATGCTATTTTTTTTAAAAATAGTTTATTCAAGATAGTGGCATCGGAAGAATAATTAAGCTCAAGGAGAATGTCTCTCAAGAGCAACGAGCTAAAGAACCTGAGGAACCCAATCAATTAGAACCAGTCCTAACACAATCTCTTCCACCTCGTAGATCGACTAGGGTTTTCCTCCTCCTGAAAGGTACTTAGGTACCATACAAGACCTATGTATGGAGCTCATGGTGATGACCCCAAGACCTATGACGAGGCGATATCAGATATCGACTCCGAGATATGGTTAGAGGCAATGAGATCAGAAATTGACTCGATGCACTCAAATCAAGTCTGGACCTTGGTAGATCCACCTGAAGGTATTGTACCTATTAGGTGTAAATGGATCTTCAAGAGAAAGATAGGTGCAGATGGGAATGTGGAGACATTCAAGGATAGGCTCGTAGTGAAAGTTATAGTCAGCGCGAAGGTATTGACTATCAAGATATCTTCTCGTCCGTAGCCATGCTAAAATCCATCCGCACATTGCTTGCCGTTGCAGCCTATTTCGATTATGAAATATGGCAGATGGACGTAAAAACGGCGTTCTTAAATGGATATCTTGAAGAAGATATCTATATGGAACAGCCGCTTGGTTTTACATCCAGTGATGATGATCACAAGGTCTGCAAGCTGTAAAGGTCCATTTATAGACTTAAGCAAGCATCTCGGAGTTGGAATACTCGTTTCAATGATGTGATCAAAATGTTTGGTTTCATCAAGAACGAGGAGGAACCATGTGTATTCAAGAAGATCAATGGGAGCGCAGTTGTCTTCCTCGTACTGTACGTAGATAACATCCTCCTGATTGGGAATAATATTTCCATGTTGATCTTAGTCAAAATATGGTTGTCTAAGGAGTTCTCTATGAAAGATCTAGGAGAGGCATCCTTTATACTGGGTATTAAGGTCTATAGAAATAGACCAAATAGGATGCTCGGACTTTCACAGAAGATGTACATAGAGGTGCTAAAAAGGTTTAGCATGGAAAACTCCAAAAGAGGTTTAGTACCTTTTAGACATGGCATTCATCTCTCCAAGAAGATGTGTCCTAGTACACCTGAGGAGATTGAACGCATGAGCAAGATCCTTTATGCTTCCGTAATAGGGAGCCTCATGTATGCCATGCTATGTACACGACCTGATATAGCCCATGCTGTGAGTGTCACAAGCAGATATCAGTCGAATCCAGACAAAGAGCATTGGACTTCTGTGAAATGTATTTTAAGTACTTGAGAAGGACTAAGGATATGTTTCTAGTCTTTGGGAATGGAGAACTCCAGGTTCAGGGATTTACAGATTCAGACTTTATGTCTGATATAGATGATCGAAAGTCTACATCTAGGAGTCTGTTCATTTGCAATGGTGGTGCAGTCAGCTGGAAGAGTTCCAAGCAGACGGTAATTGCTGATTCCACCATGGAGGCAGAGTATATTGCTGCATCGGAAGCTGTGAAGGAGGCATTCTGGTACAAGAAATTTGCCGCAGAGCTTGGAGTGATGTCATCGGATGCCATCCCTCTTTACTGCGACAATAATGGCGCCATAGTCCTAGCTAAGAAGCCAAGGTCTCACCAGAAGTCAAACATATCGAGCGGCGATTCTATTTGATCCGTGATTACCTCAAAAAGGATTATGTCGAGGTTAAGAGAGTCGACTCCACAGACAATGTGGCAGACCCACTGACAAAGCCATTAGGCCAGCAGAAGATCGAAGCCCACCTTGAGAAGATGGGACTTAGATATGTAGCCAATTGGCATTAGGTCAAGTGGGAGTTTGTTAGATGTGTGCCCTAGATGCCAGATTGGCTGACACATTCCTATACAAATGTAAGGGCAAATTTATAATTTTGACTATAAATGAATAAAAGGGTTATTCTACTATCACATTGTGTACATTATTTTTGTGATACATCCTTTGAGTTAGTAGGAAGGTTAATTCATATTTTCAAGAGTTAAAAATTTAAGGCATGAATTTACATAACTAACTCATAAACAGCTCCTGACCATAGGATCATCATGAGGATGGTGATCGATCCGGAAGGTTGGTGTACGATCGCTTCCTTAGGGTAGATGTGTCTTGAGTCTACGGTGTGGAGACACCGAGCAAGAGTACAGGTATTCGTTGAGAACGAGAGTACTGAGCGTGACCACCTTGAGTAGTCATAAGGAAGTTAACTAGCTCGATGCTGCAGCTGTGTGTCTAGTTCTTTGACCTGAGGTTCATCGACAGTTCACCTTGAGTGTGTTATAGTTTGACTACACATAACTCGTTCTCCTAGCCATTCGGAACCCTGAGGTGTATGTTGGCTGTAGCATATTTATTGTAGGAACCAGATCGCACCAAGAAGGGATCTATCAACCTCGGTAGATGAGAGTAGTCCTATGATGATCGAAAGATCGAGTCCTTAAGTCCATGGTCATGGCAGAGTGAAATAATAGAAAAGAGTTTTCCATTGGGATTTCACATCGGACTCGAATCGATCGATTGATTCATATGACTGATGTTGGGTTTGATGAGTTCATCTTAACCCTAATTCAGTCGGGACTCGTAATAGAGGAATTCAATTACACAGGTAGCTGTACCGAGAGGTTCGTCTTCATTTCTGATGGGTTGCCACCATATACTGCTAGGTGTCACTGGTGGATTTTGGGAGCAATTAGAATGATATTGATGATCGATCATTCTAATTGTCTGAATCAGAAGAGTTCTGATCCATCGAAAGACGTTTCGATGATGTCGATGATGAGATCACTACATGTCTCCTTACCATACGAAAATGAACCTAACTGGATCACACAAACAAGAGTTAGGGTCTAGATGTCATCAATTGAGCTAGCCTAGTTCGATTGATTTGGATTAGATCCAATTAGGTTCAAGGAAATCTGCTAGCGCATGATTGAGCCTAACTTGTTCCTTGTGCAATCTTTTTCATCTCGACTGAGCCAAATGTAATTTGACTCACCTAGAGAACCTTGAGAAGGTTTCTCTCAGTCTGACTGGAGCCAGTCTAGCTCAGAAAAGTTGTCTTAATTCATGAGATGAATTTAAGACAACATCTGCCAATTTCTGTTAACTGTCATTTTCATTTTAGGACATCGATCAAACGTTGACTTATGGATCTTAAACTGAAGGCCACTTGGCAAGAGGTCATTGGAGAGTTTTTGTGGAGTGTCCACCTGTTAAATTAAGCCTCAAAGTGGGCACCAAGATCAGATTGGGCGTGCGTCCCAAGTGGATAAGGATAGAGTCCCATGAGATGAGGACTCTATACTTTGATCGACTCAAACTGTTGGGCGCCAATCTCACTGTGTTTATCCAGTATTGGCGCCAACAGTAGGAGGGTTTGGTGGGATTCTTATCTGATATGATCAGATGACATCACTCCAATCAGAATTTTTTCAGAATTAATTAAATTTTCTGATTGGTCGAATGACGTGGCACTGCATGGCACAGCAGGGTCTATTTAAACCCTATCTGCACCTAAGGTTTAGAGAATCTGCTCAATCCCCAGCAAAAGCCTAATATCCCTCCACTTCTCCACGTCCCCTCTGGTCTTCTCTCTCCCCTTTCACGTCCAAGAAGTTGGACGTCCATCTGGTGCTTGTCCAAGGCGTGGTGGCTCCCTGATCAGAAGGCTGCAGGGATTTGTCGAGAAGCTGCTGCTCCAGCTTCAGAAGATCTTTTGAAGATCTTCCAGATCAGATCCAGATCTGATTTTTGGGGCAGAGATTCGCAAGGAGAAGACGATCCAGATCCTGCTTGAGTGGATACCAGTAGAGGCCAGGCGACTGCGTAGCTATTTTAGAATCTCGGACATTGCTGCGATCATCTATAGGATAATCTAGTTACTCTAGAGGTATTTCTCTATTCCTCATGTTTCCAGATTTAATTTTAGATTTAATATCAGATAATATGAATTAGATCTAATAGATCTGAAATATCGTAGGATAATTTTTTTTAAAATATTCCATCCCAGATCTCATTAGATCTGGAAGATCCTACAAGGAAAAAGCCAGTTTTTCCTTCAGCAGCTTGTTCGATGTTTATGATTACGGTCTGCTGGGTATGTAGAGATTCTGGTAGAAGCTTGGATCGGGTGAAAGTGATTTCAGTATGTGAATAAATTAACTTAATTGTTTCCTTTTACTGCAAGGAATTACCTTTTTTTGTTTCAGAAGAAGTGGCAATGCATTCTACCATTCAGTTTCTTTTTTGACAAGAAAAAATTAATTCCCAATTTTCTAGCTTTATTTGTGAACTGCATCATGTTAATGAGCTTAGAAGGAAGCTACTGAACTGACAACTTTCAATGAATCATGTGAGTGAGAAGGAATGATTTGCAAAGCATCACATCTATCTGATCTTTGCAATTTGTATAGATTGCAGGAAAAATTAACAATGTGATTAAAGAACTTGGACTTCGAGAAATTGGTCAGCTGGAGCAGGATCTTGTCTTTGGAGATGCTAGGACAAAAGAATTAATTAATTTTCTACAGACAAAGCAGGTTTCTTGATTGGATTGAGCTCAAGATGAAGATAATTCATTTTTTCTTTTTCATCCACAACAGTTTGACATGCAGATGAACTTATTTCTGCAGGATGTCACTCCTGAAAATAAATTGCGGTTGTTAATGATTTATGCTGCTATCTATCCAGAGAAGTTTGAAGGTGATAAATGTTCAAAGTTGATACAGGTGAATAGCAAACTGTTATTATTCAGTGTTGCATTATAGATAGGAAGTCTGATTTACATGTGATCATTGTACTATTGTAGTAATCAAGCATCTTTCTTATAATTTTTATTCTTTGTGCTTAGTGCTATACTTTGATGTTTCTTATAGTTTGAATTTCTATATTTATATTTTGAATTGGCTATGATTATGACCAAGGTTCACTGAGCTGGTGTTGGAGGCTGTATCGGTTGATAGGGGTGGCAATTTGGTTGGGTCGGGTCGGGTCGATGCGGGTCGGATCAAAAAATCATCAATCCAAACCCGATCTGTTTATTAAACAGGTCAAAAATTCAGATTTGAACCTGATCTGTTTATTAAATAGTAGGTAACCCAATTGACCTACTTAACCCATTTATTACACGGGCCAAGTTAGGTTAAATGGGTTTTTAACATGTTAAATGGATTAAACAGGTTGGGTTAAATGGGTTAGAAGTAGGTTAAGCAAGTTTTAAACAAGTTAAATAGATCTTAAATGGGTTAAACGGGTTATCTGACTTAACCTGATTGAATATTAAACGGGTTAAATGGCTCAGATTTTTTGAAACCCAAATCCAATCTAAATATTAAACGGGTTAAATGGGTCAACCTATTTATGACCTGAATCCATTTAGCTTAAGTCCAAATCTGTTTATGGCGGGTCGAATACAGGTCAGGTTGGTGGGTTGGGTCATATTTTACTGGCCTTACCGGCCAGTGATCGGTTCGATATGGTGCGGGCCTGTACTGTGTTATTTCGGGGTGCACCACACAGAGAAAGTCAGAGAGGGAGAAAAGGAGAGGAAGAGAGAGAGAAGGGGGGTAGGGGAGGGCCGAAGGAAGCCCTAACCCTAACTTGAGCAAGAGAGATGAAGAAAGAGGGAGGGTGGGAAGAAGGGGGAGGGTGAGGAAAATCTGAAACCTAACCTGACCTTGAGAGAGAGAGAGAGAGAGAGGGACATCTAGAATATGGGTGGCAAGGGGGTGGACCATTGCAAGTGGTTGGAGGGGGGTGCACTCTCAGGTATCTCGAGCCTAGAGGAGAGGAAGAGGGTGGGCAGTCGGATGTGCGATTCAAGCCATGGGAGATTTAATAGCTGGGGGATTTGGGGGGGAGGGGGGTTAAGGAGCAAACCGGCCCCGTCTCATTTTAAAAGCCTAAACTATGCTGGTCCCTGTACAGTCTGGTTCGAGACATCCCGAATTGGTTGGTTTGGCACAGTTCAGCAAACATGGTTATGACATTACATCTTCTATATTATGAATTATTTCCATAATCTTTTGCATGGGCTAGCTCGAAGGCAGCCTAGAGGAAACTCGGAGTTATTCTTCTAGCTTAATGTACAATGGATCTGAGCATTAGGTTTTCTATTGTTATACATATTGTATAAATTGTCACTACATATATTTTGACCAACTTTTGATTATTTGAAATTCAATTTCATTATGAAATTCACATATCATTTTTCTTTTCTGTTTTCTGCAACTCCTTTGGAATTTCATTAATTGAAACTCTTTTGGAATTTGACAGTATTGTAACTTTGTAAGTGATTTAGAATTTGTTATGGACTGCTTGTTGTGAGCTAATTATAATACAGACTGAGATTATCAATGGGCTTTGTTCTTAACCACTGCAACTAAAATTAGAGGAAAGAATTGATTGGAGGACACTACTGGACCAACAAAAGGATTCTTGGAGGCAATTGGATTATTTTGGTATCTGACTTGTTCAATAAATTCTTTAAAATAGAGGAATGTCAAAATGACTGGAAAAAGGTAGTGTGGTAGCATCATTTTATAAAAAATCAGATATACAAAAATGCATCATAGGTGAACAGTATGAAATGATGATGCAATAAGCTGGTTTATGTTTATGCCAATATAGTCAACAATGGAGGCCACTTGTGTACGCAATTGATGAAAGCTTTGGAAACAAAAAGGAATTCACATATGTTCTTTAATAACTTGAAAAGGGCATATAATAGAGCATTTCACAAGTAAATTAATAGGAATTACACAGTGTTCACCGAATCGTCCTGAACCGGATGGTTCGAGCTGTGTCGAATGGTACCGACGGGATACCGGTCCGGTTCAGGCATATAAAATGGCACAGCGGCCATCTCGGAGGGAGGGAGAAGAAAGAGAGAGAAGGAGAGGAAGAGAGGGCCTTCGGCGGTCGTCAGAGGCCATCTAAGCTCTTGCCGAGCTCGGTAAGGGTGGAGGGAGGGAAGGAGATGCAATTTCCTCCATAATATAATGGTGACTGTCATTTCATTCTTTTACATGAAATATAGGCATATTTTAATTGGATGGTCTGACCATATAGCATATAAAGAGTAAAGTAACATCATATTATCACCCTGTATTTTCTTGTTTCTTAGTATAATTATCCCTTTATAGCTCACTGCATTACTCCAAGATGAGAGGCACAAATTTTGATGCTATTGACGCTCAAATTAATAATTAAATAGAAATAACAAAATTCCCGAGTTCTAGTTCTCTCTCCATATTTTTTTTTTGGTAGATTGTGTAACTGAGTGACAGGAAACATGATGATCAACAATCCTGGGCGGTGCTACATGAACTTGGGTGCAAGTTTGGTCTAATCTTCTAATAATCTTTAAGAATTTCTTCTTACAGATCCAAACCCAAGTGTCATACTAACTCATACCAGTGTCCGTTCCAAGTTTGTAGTATTCATGTTTAGGGTAAATCAAAGTGTCTGGACAACATAATTCTTAGTAATCCTGTTTCTATTCTTTCATCTGGTAGATTATCTTGCCCCATCCTCGAATCTCATTCGGTTGGTGACTCCTAGGTGCTCTGCCCATCCTCAAACTGCAACCAGATTGTAGGATTGGTGCTACAGTTCTTGGTACAACTACGGATTTCGATCCCTATTTGGATTGAGGTCATGGCAACCATAAGTTAGACCATTGGTCCAACTAAAGTACAAGCCAAGCACTTATTTTACCTTGCCATTCATTAACTATCACATGTGCACTAGGTTTGCAAAACCGGTATTGGGATCCTTACCAGTCAGCACTAACACGATATGGTATGGTCCGTATCATGGCATTCTAGGACCAACCCTTTTTTTTTCCAATTTTTTGAACTGGTTTGCTCTTTGCCGATCTCAATTTTTTGCAGACTTCGAACTACCGACTTCAGCTTGAAATCAGCGAAAAACAAAATAGGATCCTCTGTTTCAAAACAGAAGAGGGGATCCCTATTTCGATTAGCCTTCTCTCTCCCTCTCTTTCCCCTTC
The DNA here is from genome assembly GCF_000442705.2 of Elaeis guineensis. NCBI lineage: Eukaryota > Viridiplantae > Streptophyta > Magnoliopsida > Arecales > Arecaceae > Elaeis > Elaeis guineensis. The sequence goes on from NC_026003.2 coordinate 27,409,094, forward strand.
TACCTCCCTTCCTCTCCCTATCCTTCCCTCTCTTTTCTTTTCCTCTCTCTCCTTCTCCCTCCCCCTCCATTTTATATCAAGGTAATAAACCATGCCAGTAAATCAGTAACTGACCAGTCCAGTTTGGTACACCCCAAACTGGCTCGTTCATCATGGTTCAGCAAACCATGCATGCACATGCACACACAGACAAAACAATAAAATTAAGAAAAACTTATTTGTAAGTGTAACAACCTCATAACTTGATATAGAACTAAATTGATCTAAAATCTCCTATAGCCAGTCATGACTTTTGTCAGTAATCCTCTAGCATTGTGTTAACAAAATGGACTTTTGAGTAGATAATATAGTTATCATTTGATGATCCACTGTCTTTGGTGAACTGGTAAATCCCACGAGTAGTTCTCATCCACCCTAAGTTTTGTTGATGACTTCTTTTGGTCATTTTTTTTCCGTTGATGGAATCTGAACATGATCGCTTTCCTTTTTATTATAGGCTACAGAAAGGGTAGATCATCTCAAATTCTGCACTTGTTTTGCTAGTTTTTCATGATGTGATGGTTTTCATAAAAGCGCTACTTTCGCATATAAAACTGACATGTCAGTCAAAAAGGATGCTGCAGTATTTGTAACTTGTTTATTCTACTGGAGAATATAAGGTGAGTTCTACTTTTTGGCTATATGGCTTGCATGTTCTGAAAATGGGTTAGTGAGACAGAAGCATAACTGTCGTATGTTAAAGGATTGTAATCGCTTTGGATTTCTGTTGCCCTTGCTCTCATGCATTTCTAAACTTAAGATGGGTTCCTGAAAGGAATATTCTTGTTCTACAGCTGGCGAGATTATCGGCTGATGATATGAATGCTGTGAATAGCATGAGATACTTAGGACGATCGGATACTAAAAAAACATCGAGGGGGTTTTTCTCTCTCAAGTTTGATGTTCACAGGGTAAATACATCTGTGCCTTAGTTGAGTTCTTGCTTGTATTTTGGCAACTGATCTAGAACTTGCTCTGTGTACTTTGTTGGCTATCAGAAAAAGCATGCGGTCAGGAAAGAACGGAATGATGAGGAAAAGACATGGCAACTATCAAGATTTTATCCCATGATAGAGGTACATATTAGATTTATGTCTAGATTTGGATTATACTAAGCCTGGTTAAAGCTCATGAATATTATTCCTTATCTCTTTGTCCAGATTGTATGCATGGGTTTACTTGAGAGTTTTCTTGTGTTTCTCTATTCCTCGATAGCTTTACTGCATCTTTTCTTTTTAATTTGCTTTTTCATGCATGATACAGTGTCATAATTATACTTTTGCTTCCAAGTTCCAGCTAACAATTTAGAGTCTAGACCATGGTATTCGGTATCGGCCTGAACCGGCTGGTACATCCGATGGGGAGTCGGTTCGGTTTAGGCCGGATTTTCGAAAAATGGGTGAACTGGACCGAATCGATCGGTTCTGTACGGTATTAGGCGGTTCGGGCTGATACCGAGCGGTTTGATCCGGTTCGGTACGGTTCGGCTCGATTTTCTTTTTTTTTTTTTTGGTACTGATGGGTGGGATTTTTTTTGATTTTTTTAATTATTGGTATGGTATAGTTCGGTACCGTATCAGCCGGCAACTAGCACAAATTTTGGTACTGAGTTTGTGAACCTTCTAAACATTAACTTCATGTCAAAACTATGCTCCAAGCTAGCCACATTGATCTTCTTTATTATCAAAAGGTGCTTTTATTTAGTCTCTGAAAATTTCAAAAATACTCATGCTGAAAATATTGCTTGCTTTTTGAGATAAGAAATCATATTTTCACTATTCTAGTTAGAGACTTCTTTTTTTTTTTCCCACATCAAAATAATAAAAGAGCACATGCATGGGCCTGTAGCAGTGATTCTCCCTCACATAGTTTTAAAATCGTTAGGAATTTTCTTTAAATTATACTCTCCTATTAAAGATGGGTTCATGCTCCTTGTAGGAAATGTAAGTGTGTTTTCATTTTGACTTAATATATATCCATGAGCAGATTCATAGGAAGTATGAAGAGGGACGTCAATAGGTCATTTTGTCAACATATCTATGTCTACTATTATAACCAGATTCTTTGAGCCCTCTTATCCATGATGTTTGAGTTCCATCTCAAGCAAATTCTCCACAGATCCTGTTATGAATATACTCTTCATTAAACACAGGTATCCTGTATATAAAAAATAATCAAGGCTTAAGTGAGTATAGAAAATATAGCTGCAAGCGGATCTGGTTGGATCGGGGATGGATACAATCCATATTTGAATGGGTAAAATTGAACCCAAACAAAATTCAATTCCTTTTGGGTTGGATTGGACCAGATTTAGTTTATCAATCCATTGAATCGGGTGAAAAATAGTCCAGGCACACCAAAATAAACATATATAAATTGATTACTTAATTATATCATAAACATATTATGCAATAAAATAATACTAAGCAATACGTGGACATAATCAAAAACATATTCTACATAAAATTTGGTTGATAAGCACATATAATTATAATCAACAACATAAATTTTCGGAAAACCGTATTATAAAATGAAAAATCATTTTATGTATTCAAGGAGGGTCTTGAAATATATAGTATACTAGTTTTGGATCGGTTTGGGTTGGTTCTGGTTCGAATTGGTAACTTTGTGACCTAAATCCAATCGATATTCGAAATAAATCATGTTTTTGAATCAAGATCTCATCCAAATAACTTTGGTTTGGGTTGGACTGGATTAATTTCAGATCGATTCTAGATTGGATGCACGTCAACACAATCCACTCGTAGCTCTAATAGAAACTATAATGACTGGTATATTTTGTCATATCTGCTACAAAAAATTTGATTGATGGGGTCTCAGGTGTCAACCACATGGTCCATACTAGCACTGCATGGTTGATCTCAAAAAGGTAAAAAATAATTGGAGCGGAAACCATTTGTAACTATATGCACCAACCATATTAGTCCATACTAATGGTACCGCACTGATTATATTGACTGTGCCAGTCAGTACTGATGAGTTCTCATTCTTTTTGATGCTTTCAGTTACGAAACACATTTGTTGGTATTGAAACCATACTAATATCATATCGTTCCAATAGAAAAGCAATACGAGATTTAGTACCTATATTTAAAGCCCTAGTCAGTTTTTTACTGCTAATATCTAGGCAAATTGTGCAGGTCAAGTATATTCATGATCCTGCATTTTATATCAAGTACGAAAGCATAGCCCTATTAGCACGTCAGACCTGTAGCAGTGTTTAATCTTTTTTTTTTTTTTTTTGGGTGAGTGGGGTTGGGGGTGTTGCCTAATTTAGAATTAGTAGTAGGGCAAAATTTGTGTTTTCAATGATACTTTATGATGCATGTCCTTTAGAAGTAGGATTAGTTATCCCCCTCTTAATTGTGTCAAATACATTCTTAATCTGTGGTTAATGCACTCTCCTGTAACATATGCCTCTCTGATTTATAGCTGAAAGAATATTCATTATTGCTTCTATCAGATCTCATTTTGCATGTGACCAGCCTTCCGATACACATGATAGAGGAATCATAGTGTTTCCAATGTGCATTCTTGATTCATGTGTGATGTATGATTAATCTAAACATGGTAGATGGTGAGTACCATGCTTGGAGGAGGAAAAGGTTTCTCTGATCTTCTGGGTCATCACTCTGATTCATATGAGCACTCAGCATGGTATGGAAGTGATTTTAGAAATGGATTTAGTACATAATACTTAAAGACCTCAATATGCAAGTTAACAATAGTAGATGGGGCAAATTGAGATATTGGTATGAGCAAGATGAAGAAGAGAAATAAGCAACTGATGTGGGCTATCATGCACAGAAAAATGGAATATTAGAAGCAATATGATGCATGAAGGTGATGTACAGTGATCTTTCATTGTAATTTCCTTGTTCTATTTTATGTTTTTCCTGTAAATTAGTTTTCTTTGTTTCTTTTGATGCTGATAAAGCAAAGGAACTTCAGCGATTACATATCAACATCTGTCGAGATAATAGGAAAGGGAAAAATGGAAAACAGTGAGAACAAAAGAGAGAAACATTATCTGATTTCAGTTTTCCTTTTTCTTACATGTTCATACAGTAAGACTTCCTTCTTTATAAAATAAACATGTTGGAGACTTCTATGGAGTGGCCCTTGGATAGACATCCAAAAAAAAAAAAAAAAAACAAACACTTGTGATCGTTTTCATATGCTGGATTAAGAGGCTTTTTTATGGACTTCTTTTTATAGCATGGCACTGGTTGATGTTATATTGATAGTGCATATTGATACATATTGGAAGAATCTTTGCAATCATTTCTGTCTAGTTATATTGGCAACATCTCTCTGCTTGGTCAGATGAGGCATTCCTTTCCCCTTTCTTCTGTTGAGCCTCATGACATGTTGCCTGACATCTGTAGTTCCTCGTTTCTTTCAGGAGTTGATTGAGAAACTTGGAAAAGGTGAACTACCAAAAGATGAGTATCCATGCATGAATGACCCAAGTCCTACTTTCCTTGGAACCTCACAGAGTGTACCAGTTCGGACAGCACATTTTCAACCAGCTCACTCCATGAGATCCAGGAGGACTGCCACATGGGCTAGGCCTCGAAATTCTGATGATGGCTATTCAAGGTATGGTGATGATCATTCAAGTTCTCAAAAAAATTAACCTGTGCACTTCAAGTAATCTGGCAAGAATATAATATCATGTTGTCAAATATTTTCATTTTGTTTCTACATAACTAAATAGAAGGTGCGTGCAGTCTTGCTATTTACTTGTAGGCCTCTGAACTGCCTGCTTAATCTCAAAATTTCCAATTTCTATCAGTCTTCTCTTTTGTTGATCATTGAGTTTTTCAGTGATTCTATATTGAGGCATGCATCGAGTGATTGCAAAAGGATGGGCCAGCGTATTTTTATCTTCGTTATTGGTGGAATGACTCGATCTGAGGTACCTCAATGCCTCTGATTAATTATACATGCTTTGAACTTTCATTGTTGGATTGTATTTAGAACCATCCTTCAATGCTTGTATCAGCTACATGTGGTTCATAAGCTTACATCAAAGCTGAATAGAGAAGTCATCCTTGGCGCATCTAGTCTTGATGATCCTCCCAAGTTTATTACGGTGAGTCTATGAAACTGACATGATAAATTGCCTATCCAAGTTTCATTTCTCCTCCCTAAATATTTCATATTTCAGATGCAGGTTTGTTTTGAATTCCATGATATGATCTGGGAACAACTTCACTGATCCATGTTGAATTGCATGTCTCAACCATAACCACCTGATCTACTTCAAACTGTTCTGTAGCTTAGGCTTGCAAATGTCTTACAATTTTAATTGTTTTAGGCATATCCTAGTATAGATTTAACTTGTACTCCGTTATTGATGATGAAAGTTCCATGCTGATTCTGTGATTGAAGTAATTGCATTTAATTTTTGAGACAAGCCATCTATATGTCCAAAAGCATATAAATCAAACTAAGAACCTGCCTGTTGATTTCTAACTGCAGAAAATGAAGATGATGTCAGCTCAAGAACTTTCGTTGGATGACCTTCAGCTTTAATCTATATTTCACAGTTGATGTTCTAAGGCTTGTATGCTCTCACTGCAGGTTGCCTCCCATATTGTAATCAGAGTTCATGTTCTTTTTCTTTGTATCAGTTTCTGATGATAGTTTTGTTATTAAACAGTTCCAGTTAATGGTTTCAGACTTAGATTGTATATAGGATTCATTGCATTCACTCTACCATACGAGTTTGTAAAATATAAACATCTATTTTTTAGATTTACTTTAATACAGAGAGTTGGACTACCAATTTATATTTAGTAAATAACAATTTTTTTATAGTGTCATAAATTTGAGGTCCCCTTTATGCTTTCTGTGGTTTCAATTGTGTATGTTCAAGTTAATTTCTATTGTATATTTCACTGTGAAGAACCATTACTGTGCCGATGCATAATGGATGTAAACGATGGATGCTGCATTGTAGATATGATTTAAGTTAAAATGGGTGGCGCTGCATGATCAGATTGTTGGTTATCAGTACTGTTGTCAACTGAGCAGAGCTTCGCTTATGCTTACCCTGAAATAAACTCAAAAGAAACTTGACTTGGATGGAACTGAAGCAAGCCTAAACCTGATTGATATTGATATTGACTTCAAGTTCACGCTGGACCTAAAAACAACCTGGCTTGATAAGGTTCGAATTTGGGAAATTGTATATGTTAACATACAAATGTGTTAATTCTATGATTGATTTTCATGATTCTAAAATTTTGAGTGATTATGTTATTAATCATGTATTTATGAGTAAATATATGATTTTTTAAATATTAAAAATAAAAAAATTATCTATAGAAGAAATTTTTAAAAAAAAATAAATTTAAAAAAAATAGATTTAAATGCCTAAATAAAATGCAAATGAGAAGTTTTTGGAAATCCATATGTTGTGAAAGATCATAAAAATTAAGGTAGAAGAAGCCCTCAAAAGTTGAAGTCAAAAAGTTACTCATGTAGAAAAATATGTAGAATTTTTCAGTGGGTTGTCGTTCGAATCGATTTAAATTTTATTCGAGTCAACTCAAGCTGAAAAATAGAAAAAAAAAAGCGTTTTGGTAGGTTAAAGTTTTAGTCGGCACACCTCGAGCCAATGCGAGTGTCATTCGAGTCGATTCAAAAGAAAAAGGATAGAAAATTTGGATAGATTCATAGAAATTCGAGTGGACTCATGAAAATTTGAACGGATATTCGAGTCGACTTGAATATCCAAGTTGAAGTTATCAGAAAAAGATAGAAAGTTAGATTTTTGAAAAAAAAGCTCGAGTAGACTGGCAGACATTTTGAGTCGACTCGAAATCCAATGGTTAGTTTTGTAGAATTTTCAGAAGTATGTAGATTTGATTCTAATGGCTAGTTTTTATCTCTAATGGCTAGATCAGCCTTTCGAACGATCAAAACTCCTCCATCCATCTCCAAGACTATTTAAGGCTAGAAAATCAATTTGGAAGGTAGAGGAGTGGGGTTTAAGAGAGAAATCATTTTTAGATTAAGAAAATTTCATTGTCTATCAAAAAGAGAGAAAAAGAAAGGAATCGAGCTTTGAATTCAGAGGGCATTTAAGAGATATCTTTCATAATTTCTCAAGCATCCTTTTAAGCTTTAAAGAAGAGTGTTCAATCTTCGAAAGAGCCGATTATTCAACTTCTTCTTTGCATCCAAAAGAGTTTATTTTTCTATTTTTGTTTTGATCTGAAATTCTTATGCTTGTATTTTGTTTTCTTTACAAGTTTCTTTGAGGGAAAGAAACTTGGGTATTACATCCGTCCAAGCCTAGATTGGACTTTGTAGGTTTTGGTTGGTGAGTTCGTAAAATCAACTGGATTAATAGTGAGTTCGAAAAATATTGGTGTAAGATTTTGATTGGTGAGCCTATAAAAACAATTAGATTGATAGGGAGCCCAGAAAACTATGGGTGTAAGATTTTGGTTGGTGATCCCAGAAAATCAACTGGATTTATTTGTGAGTCTGAGAAAGCAAATGCATTGTAATCAGGGAGATTATAGTAAAATTTTCAAGAAGAGTTTGGAGAGTGGACGTAGGTGTTAGGTTGCACCGAATCACTATAAAATTTTTGTGTGTTTGAGTTATGCTTCTTTCTCTATTACTTTACATATTTTGCATACTTTTAATTGTTGCTTTGCTTGCCAAATTTGTTTAACTCTTGGTTAGCTTTGTTTAATTCTTACTTAGCTTCATACATATTTGATTCTGTTGCATATATTACACAATCGTATTAAGTTGAATTAAGTAAAGCACATGCGTGTTTAGAGTGTAATTTGATTAAAAAATTTTTAAGATCCCAATTCATCCCTCCTTTTGGGTTGTTGCATCTGGACAATAATTGGTATCAGAGCAGATATTTTAATATTTAATTATTGACCTTGCGATCAAAGTATAAAAGATTATGACAATCCCGGTTGGTTCCTCGTTTGCCGAAGGACAATTAATCTCGAGACCATCACTATTTAATAGTGCAAACTATATATATTGGAAAGCACGTATGCGTATATATATTCAAGTATTAAATTATTAATTATGGAGAGTTATAATCAATGGCTCGTACACTCTTACAATTAAAGTAAATGGTATTGATGTTTTCAAATTCGAAGCAGATTGGGATGTGCATGATATGAAACTAATTGAGCTAAATGCAAAGGCCATTAATGTTTTATATTATACATTTGATGTTGATAAATTTAATAAAATATCTACTTGTATATCAGTAAAAAAAATTAGGATAAATTAGAAATTACTCATAAGGGAGCAAGCCAAGTTAAAAAGTTTAAAATCAATTTATTTGTTCATAAGTATGAAATGTTTAAAATAAAAAAATATGAGTCAAATTTTGATATATTTTTTAAATTTATCGATATTATTAATTGTTTAAATGATCTTGGCAAAACTTATACTAACTATGAATTTTTTGCAAGATTTTGAAGTCTTTGCTAAAAGAATGGGAAGCAAAAGTGATAGCCATTCAAGAAACTAAAGACCTTACCAAACTATTCATGGAGGAGTTGACAAGTTAACTCATGACTCATGAGTTGAACATGGCTCAAAGAGAGAAAGAAGAAGAGCTAATGAAGAAAAACCATCACTTTCAAGTCTACTGCGGAGGAAGAAGAAGATGAGAAGAGAATAAAAATGATGAGGACATGACACTACTCACAAGAAAATTCAAGAAGTTCCTCATGAATAGAAGTGTGAAGAAGAAAGAAAATAAACAACAAAAAGAAAAGAAGAATGTCACTTACTACAAATGCAACAAAAAGAGACACTACAAGCCGGATTGTCCTTACTCAAGAAGTACTCCAAAAAGATTAAGAAAAGAGCAATGGTTGGGATTTGAGGAGATAGTGACTTATCAAGTTCGGACGAGGAAGAAGAAGCAGCAAATCTCTGTCTCATGGCCATTAAGGATGAGATAAATTCTGAAAATTCTTTTTAATTTATATTTGATGAATTATTTAAAATTTTAATGATTTAATGGATGAATTTAAAAAGTTATGATTGAAAAATAAAGAGTTCAAAAAGTCTAATCTTCTTTTAACTGATGAAAAGAGTAAACTCTTATTAGAAAAAGAAGATATTTTATGAGAAAAGAATGTTTTAACTAAAGAAAAGGAAGAACTTAAATCTGAAATCTTTAGTTGAAGAAAAAGAGAAGCTTTTGAAATATGAAAAATCTCTTATGGAACACAATGTAAAATTAAGAAAAGAGATAGAAATATTGAAGTCTATTATTTGAAAATTTACATTTAGTTCTAAAAAGCTTCAATTAATGCTAAAAAATCAAAAATCTGTTTTCAACAATATTGAAATTGGTTTTAACTCTTCAAGAAAAAAAAAATTTGTTAAAAATATATTTACTAGAGTTTATCATAAAAATTATTCTATAGTTTGTTTTAAGTACAATAAAAAATCTCTTATGGAACACAATGTAAAATTAAGAAAAGAGATAGAAATATTGAAGTCCATTGTTTGAAAATTTACATTTAGTTCTAAAAAGCTTCGATTAATGCTGAAAAATCAAAAATCTATTTTCAACAATACTGAAATTGGTTTTAACTCTTCAAAAAATAAAAATTTGTTAAAAATATATTTACTAGAGTTTATCATAAAAATTATTCTATAGTTTGTTTTAAGTACAACAAAGTTGATCATAGAATTTCAGAATGCAATATCAATAAAAGTAGTCATATTTTGATTAAATAAATTTAGATTTCAAAGGAACTATATGCTCTAACCTCCAAAAACTCAAGATGACTTAGGTACCAAAGTTTAGAAAATGATTTGTAGGTATACCAAGGATCCAATGGAATGAAAAGAGAGAATTTTTATGGATGGATGTCTTAGAAATGAAATTGGATGGGTGATGATGTTTGGTAAAATTTAAACTTTTCTCATATCATACCATCGTTGTTTGCTGAATATATTTTGATTAATTAATTGATTTTGATGATTTATTAGTACCTATAATGATTATGTTCCATGATTTGAATGTATGAACTTTGAACATTTTGATCTTAAATAAAATTTAAAATTGGCATGCTCTCTTCTATGTATAATATTTAATTAATATGAGATTATTTTTTTTTCAAATTCAGCATGATCTTATATCACTTCATCTCTTGAAAACTTAAATTAAAAAAGCATGATTGTATATGAATCTGGTTGATTACAAAAATGACAAATAAACTAACTTTTAACATTTCTCCCGTAAGATGCTTAATTGTTGAAATTTTTCTAAAAATTGCATGACCTAAGTATTTGAAGGCAAGACATTCAATCATAAAAATCAAGTGCTTGATTGATGTGCATTGCATCTTAGGTTTACCCCCAAGGGTTTGAAATTTCTTAGTTGAGCTAAACTCATAAAGCCTAATATCTAGATTCCCTCTTCTTTGATGCTTTTGATTTGATTATTCATCAAATCCCAATTGACCAATGTTTAATCCCCCAATTTGATTTGAATATCACTTTTGATCCTCAATTTGATTGCAAATCAATTTTCATTCAAATTGATCAAATTTCTTTGATTTGAGACGATTCATCTTTATCACTTCAAAACTAAAATAGTTGATGGCAAGCTGAATTTGTAAATTAACGTTTAAATGGTATAGAACTATCAAGGTAATCATGATTTGGTTTAAATTTAGTTCAATTGGTATCAAGAAAATCTTTCAAAGAAATGACTATTTGGTTTGATTTTTAAAATAATTAGTATAAAATTGATTATTTTCATAATTGATATCAAAATAATTTTTTCTAAGAAAATTTTCACTCTTGATATCAATAGTATCATTTTTGTCTTGCATTTTATTGCATTATTTTTGGCAAAAAAATTGAATATGATGTCTCAAATCTATTTTTCATTGATACACTCTTGATGTGATACCATTTGAGATAAATTCAAAAAAATTCATATCTTTTCTGATCTTAATTGACTGATATTTCTTATGAAAAGAAAAATCTGAATTTAAGCAAAAAATCTATTTGATAGATGTACATTCACATTTTTTGATCTTTTTGATATTTGTTATCATTGTAAACACTCTTTGTAAACATCTTTTGAAATTAATGAAAAGTAAATTTTTGAAAATTTGGTGTCTACTTGAGTGAATGCTATGTTTGATTGATATTTGGATTAATTGATGCCTAGTTCACTCCATTGATATTTATACTTTTGTGTTATGCTTAATTTTTAAATTGACTTTGTTTGCAAAAGTAAGAGAGAGAAAATATTAAAATAAGAAATTAGTTGAAAATATTTTTAAAATCAAGAATCTGAATTTAAATGTTAAATTCACATTAAATATGCTTAATTTGAAAGAATAAGGGGGAGAAAAGTTGTATAGTAAAATTATTCATCATTAATTATGAAAAATAGGGAAAGAAAATATTATTGAAATAGTTAAAAAAATAAATTTTTTGATATTTACTCTTAAAATAGTGAGAGAAATGTTTGTTTGCTGAATATTATAGAGCTTGATTTGATTGAAAATATTAATTAATTTGAGTTAAGAAAAAAAAAATTAACCTTAAATTCTCAATCAATTACTTTATAATTTTTCTTAATTTAAGCCTTCATATGCTTATCGCATTTGATTTATATGATTTGATTGATTAATCATTCTTAACCATCAATTGAAGTTAAAGTAAATTTAAAATATATTCTTACTCCAAACAAATTAATTTTGATACATACTTCTAATTTTGAAACTTATTTGAATATCTGAATATAATATAAAATTTTGATGTGCCTTGAAAAATTTTTATAACATCATTTGTGTCAACGTAATTTTTACTCAAGAAGTAAATTTAAAAATATAACTCTTATTTATTTTGATACTATCATTGATTTGCTCGATATATTCTCGGTACATATCTTTTCTAAATTTAAATCACTGATTTTTATTAAAAAAAAAGAATGAATATTGAAGTAAATATTATGCTTAATTTCACTGCTCAAATATTTGAAAAGCTCTATTCTTTTTAAACTCTTAAAGCATAAAGTATTTGAATCTGAAAATTTGATTAATAAATTGATTATATTCCAAAAGGAAAGAGGCATAATTGAGAATCTGATTAAAAAATCCAATTCATTCCAAAAGGGGGAGAGAGCTCTTAGTATCTTAATTTAGTTAGCTTCTGAAAATGAAGAAAAGTTTTGAGCATATTTTGAATAAAAAGATAGATTAAAAAAATAAAAAGGGAGAGATGTGCCATAAGTTTTGAATTTGATACATTCTTGAAGTTGAATTAATTTTGATTTTTTGAATTTGATATATTTCTCAACTTGATACTCTTTTGAACTCAACTTGATTGATTTTGATGATCATTCTAATCCTTTCCATGAGTTTTTTGATGCTGTCAAAATAGGGGAGAGTGATGTTGAGTATATATTTAAAGATTAATGCTTAAGAAACTCAATGAATTAAGGATTAATGCTTAAAAAATTCAATGAATTAAGGATTAATGCTTAAGATAAAATCTTAATGCTTATTGATTTAAATTGAGATATTTTTTAAAAATGAATATATGAGATATGTGCAATGAACTAAATATGTGCGATGAACTAAAGATTATTAAGAACATTCATGAAGTGTGCATTCATATGTTTAATTTATTACTTCACGATGTATATTGGTAAAATATATTGAAACACATTATTTGTATTTATTGTGCATATACTCAAAATTTTATCATCATTAAAAAGGAAGAGATTGTGACCCTATGATTGATTTTGATGATTCGAAAACTTTGAGTATTTTGTTACTAATCATATGTTTATGAGTAAATATAAATTTTACAAGTATTGAAAATAAAAAAATTATCCATAGAAAAAATCTCCTCAAAAGAAGCTAAGTTAAGAAAAAGAATGGATCTAAATTCCTAAATAAAATGCAAATGAAAAGTTGTTGGAAGCCTACATGTTGTGAAAGATCATAAAAATCAAGGTAGAAGAAGCCCTTAAAAGTTGAAGTCAAAAAGCTACTTATACAGAAAAATATGCAGAATTTTTCAGTAAGCCGTCATTCGAGTTGACTAAAATATTATCCAAGTCGACTCAAGCTAAAAAATAGAAGAAATGATGGTTTTGGCACGTTAAAATTTCAGCCGGTATACTCTCAAATCGACTTGAGTGTCATCCGAGTCGACTCAAAGAAAAAAAGATAGAAAATCCGAATAGACTCATAGAAATTTGAGTGGACTAACAGAAATTCGAACGGACTTTCGAGTCGACTCGAATATCTGAGCTAAAGTTCTCCAAAAAAGATAGAAAGTCATATTTTTGAAAAAAAAAAGCTTGAACGGACTTGCGACAGCTTGAGTCGACTCGAAGCTGAATGGCTAGTTCTACAGAATTTCAGAAGTATGCAAATTTGATTCTAACGGCTAGTTTTATCTCTAATGGCTAGATTAGCCCTTCCAACGGTTAAAACTCTTTCTCCAGCCATCTCTAAGATTATTTAAAGCTGGAGAATCAATTTAGAAGGTAGAGGAGTGGGGTTTAAGAGAGAAATCATTTTCAGATCAAGAAAATTTTATTGCACATCGAAAAGAGAAAAAAAGAGAGGAATCAAGCTTTGAATTTAGAGGACATTCAAGAGATATCTTCCATAACTTTTCAAGCATCCTCTCAAGCTTCAAAAAAGAGTTCAATCTTTGAAAGAGCTGACTATTCAGCATCTTCTTCGCATCCAAAAGAGTTTATTTTTTTGTTTTTATTTTGAACTAAAATTTTTATACTTGTATTTTATTTTTTTATAAGTTTCTTTGAGAAAAAGAAACTTGGGGATCAGGCTCGTCTAAGCCCAGAATTGGACTTTGTAAGTTTTGGTTGGTGAGCCTATAAAACTAACTGGATTGATGGTGAACCTGAAAAACTATTAGCGTAAGGTTTTGATTGGTGAGCCCTAAAACCAACTGGATTGATAGTGAGTCTGAAAAATTATTGGTGTAAGATTTTGGTTGGTGATCCCAAAAAATCAATTGATTTGTTTGTGAGTCCGAAAAATAAATGCACTGTAATATGAGAGGTTATAGTAAAATTTTTAAAGAGAGCTTGAAAAGTGGATGTAGGTGCTAGGTTGCATCGAACCAGTATAAAATCTTTGTGTGTTTGAGTTGTGCCTCTTTCTCTAGTGCTTTACATATCTTGCATACTTTTAATTGTTGCTTTGCTTGCCAAATTTGTTTAACTCTTGGTTAGTTTTGTTTAATTCTTACTTAGTTTCATATATATTTGATTCTGCTGCATGCACTACACAATCATCACTACAAGAAAAAAGTTTTTTTGCGATGGCATTTTGCCGTCGCAAATAATCATTTGCCGTCGCAAAAGACTATTTGCGACGGCCTTGCAACGGTATTTTAACCGTCGTCGTTTGACTGCAGTAAAAACTCTCGATGGAGGAATGCCGTCGCAAAAATTTTTGCGACAACTTTTTACGATGGTAATTGCTTGCATCGCAAAAGGGCATCGTATAAGATGTATTTGTGATATTTATTTGCGACGAAGGATGCCGTTGCAAATAACCTTTTCCCACAGTATTTTGCCATCGTAAATAAGTATTTTATTTTTGCGACAGCTATAGCCATCACAAATTATGGTAGTAAAATTTTTTTATTACAATACTCCACCGTCGCAAATAGTGGTAGCAAAAAAATTTTTTTTCTTTACAGTGCTTTACCGTCATAAATAGTGGTAGCAAAAAAGTTTTTTCTTTACAGCACTTTACCATCGTAAATAATGGTAGCAAAAAAATTTTTTCATTATTTTTAATACATTATTTATGACAGTAAATACCATCGTAAAAAATATAAATTATATTTTTATTAATTATATTTATTTTTTTTATTTTTTTATATAATTGTGCCTGTGAACTTATAACCTTGATACACCTGTTTATCAATTAAAGAGAAAATAAAGCATAATACTTAAATATTGAAAATAAATCTATTCAACTAAAAATAACTTAAAATGCATTGTCCAATATTAAAAATTTATCCAGATTTTGTTTAAACATAACATAAGTATTCAAGTACATGTCCATTGTCAAAAATACAATAAAAAGCAAAATAGAACATGAAATTTGCTTGCTTCATCTTCATGGAATTGTACCTAAATTTAAAAATAAATAAAAAATATATATTAATTTAATAAATTATTATAAAAAATATAAAATGAGGTCACTAACAAAACTGAATTTCCTAAACAAAGATTACAATGGAACTTTTTATCATCAAAAAATAGAATACCTCTCTAATTTTCTTGTAATACATTTAATGACAAAACTATTAAAATGATAGTTTGAAGAAAAATTCGGACAACAAAAATATCATCACAAACCTCATCAGGCATTGGGTGAATCTCTCATTTTTCGATGCATGTGTTTGGTGAGCACTAGATGCATCTGGAACCTATATATTATAAAAAAATTGAAAGATATAAAATTAGTTATAAATAACAACCAATTAATGTATAATATAAATCTAATTAAATAAATAAATCATACCTGCCCACTACTGAATGGCACTGAACGAGGAGTACCTGTTGGGCTATATGCAAAACATCCACTCGCCATCTGAGTACACATCTGATGGAGCTGTGCCTCCAATAGGAAATCTTGTTATCAAACTCAGTCCGAAGCTCATCCCGAATCCTCCTAATCGTCTCCTCTGATGGTGCCTGAAAAGATTGCTCATGCAAACGTTGCTTTGTCATGCTCGAACTCCAAGTACGCATCCGTCCATGTCCATCTTCTCCCATCACCTCTACAAAGATATGATCTTTTAGTTCTGGTGTGCGCTCTTCCTCAGGTACCTCCTCAAGTCATCATTTCATCTTCTCTTGTAATAAAAAATTATAATATTAACATCAATATTTAAAATATATTATATGTAAAGAAAATTTAAATTATGCACTTACAATATACTCTTGTGCATCCGCATAATGACACCCTACTTTGAAGTCCGTGTTCTAATGAACACACTTAATCAATCTGTTTCTAATCCCTCTACTTCCATCTATTAATATAAATAATCCAGATATATATAAGAATTTACATTAGAGTTATATTTAATATAAACTTATAATATTCTAAATATACATTTGCTCTAATAACAGAAGATGAAGTTCTTCTTGTCTTATACAAGCTCCCAATATCTTCCTGTTATTTTTGTTTGTGCAAACAGTGCCTACAAAAGTTATTAATGTAATTAAAAATATAATATATAATTTCATTATATGAAAAAAATTAAGCACAAAAGAACAAGTATCTGGACATCTTCTTATCCCCAATAACGAACAAGTACCTCCACTGATCAGCTTTCACATGTAGAGGATGTCTAGAGATAAGATTTTCTTCTCTCTAATGCTCATCATAGTAATGATGCTTGATATAAGACTTTCAATTTCTCCACATCTCACCAATCGACCTTAAACAATTTTCTCTATATTCACTAGGGGCATCTGTATTATGCTATAAAATTAAAATTTAGCAAAATTAGTAATCATATAAAATGTATGAATATAAAAGATAAGAGTTATTTCATATACAGATTTCTTCCTATGTTTAATAATAAATATTTAATGTAATTTTCTTGAATGCTACTATATTAAAAATATAACCATTGAAAAAATTATGCTGCTACATTAAAAACATGGGCAACTAGTAATTTGAAATTCTTCTGATTTCGCATCTCCTTTCAAATATAATCTAGAATTAAATATATAATTATAAAATAAAATTTATAAATATATTTTATCTGCACCTCTTTCCAAATGTGATCTAGAATATGCTGGGGTATTTTTGTCCAAGATGCATATGTCAATGGGATATATGTCCCATTTTTTGCTATTACTCCTAATTGACTCTTAAACTTACTTGCATTGGACCAACAAGGTTGCATATGAGCATCAAATACTAAAGAAAACTTCTTACCGTGTCCCAAAACTCAATACCGTGAGCGTGCCTCGACCTCTTCGTCTAGAAGTTGACTGACTCGAATTACCTAATTAGTATCCAAATACAACAATAAGATAAGATAGTAAATAATTTTAATTTTACATAAGTAGAATAAATGATTTTACCTGCAACATCTGATGACTGTAGCTGAGATAATGTGATCTTTGATCGCTATCTATGTGGCTGAGTATTATGTGCTGAAAGTGATTGTTGCTGTGACTCATCAAGATTGGACTGAGATGATGAATAAGCCTGTAATCTATCTAACATGGATACACCACGTGTTCTCTTTGGAGCCATCCTATATGTAAAACATAAAAAGTAAGTATCATCTTCATCTTAATTAACAAATGAACAATATTAACTAACAAAAAGTAAATATAAGAAATAAACATAAAAAGTAAACGTAAAAAGCAGCCATAAAAATATAAAAGAGATACGGAATTTAACTAACAAATGAACAATAATAACTTACATACAAATTTTCACAATTAACAATGGTCATTCATCTTCATCTATCTCAACATCATCATTGATGGATCTCATATCATCTACAGTTGTTCTATCTACACCTTCCCTCACCCAATGAACATCATCATAACGAGTATATATTTTCTCATCTAAATGTTGCTCATTAAAAGGCTCTGCTTGAGGTATTGATTTAACATTATTTGAACCATCCTTTAAGTACATGTCAAACAAATCTCTAATTGTTATCTTGAGAACAACACTCCATCCTGATTCTACAGGATCTCCAATATAGCATACTTGTTCTGCTTAACTTGTTAGAATGAATGGTTCATTTGAAATATCATTGTCATTATATAAAAGATAACTAAAATTGATAATTGTCATTTTAAACTCAACTACCTTCTTTTCCTTGATATTATCGATCCAATCACACTTAAATAGTATAAATTGCATATCATTGATATATCAAATCTTGATAATATCTGTCAATCTTCCATAATAGGTTATATCTCCAACACTTATATGTGCCTTGACAACAATACAATGGCTTTGAGTGGTTCTTTTGTTATCCTTATCAAGTTTGCAAAATCGAAAGCCATTGATGATATATCCACCATAACGTTGTACAAATTGATCTGGACCTCTAGCAAAATGCTGAATTTCATCTGAGTATTGAATTTCAGATATTCTTACCTATATTCAATTTAATACATAAATTTTTAAATTATATAAAAATTAAATAATAAATAAAAATTTTGAATTTGAGTTGCTAGAAAAAATTAAATATGATTACTTACATGCTCCTTCAATCATATGTGAGTACTAAATTTCAGATGTTCTTACCTATATTCAATTTAATACATAAATTTTTAAATTATATAAAAATTAAATGATAAATAAAAACTTTGAATTTGAGTTGCTAGAAAAAATTAAATATGATTACTTACATGCTCCTTCAATCATATGTGAAAAATTGATACATGGATCTTTTCAATTTAATCATTTGATGAACGAGGCATTTGTATTCTTAAATATTCAATGTGCTTCCTATAAATATTATAAAAAATATCTTTAATAAATATAAATTTATTAGTATATCTTGCAAGTTGATCATGAAACTTACATTCGAATAGGAGTTATGGCATGAATATTTTGAAGTACATAATGATGAGCTTGCTCCCATGTGACTTCATCAATATATATTTTGGCTCCCTTTCCAATAGGACGACTCGAATTATTTCCACCATCATTATTTCGATTCGATCGATTTGATCTAGTTTCAACATCTTGTAAATATCTTGAATAAAAATTCATACACTTTTCCATTAGGTATCCTTTGGCAATTGAACCTTCCGGATGAGCTCGATTACACACATAAAGTTTGAGTGTAAGTAGATATCTATATAGATACAAATTAGATAAAATTTATATAACAATAAATCGAAATCGGAAGAGTATGACGTGCTTCATTTTATACAAATAATATTTACCTTTCAATAGGATACATCCACCTAAATTGCACTGCTCCAGCAATGAGTGCCTCTTCTGCAAATGTATAGGTAAATACTCCATTATATCCAAAAATGAAGGTGGAAAGATCTTCTCAAGATGACAAAGTGTTAAAGCAATACGACCTTGAATATA
The DNA here is from genome assembly GCF_000442705.2 of Elaeis guineensis. Classification (NCBI taxonomy): domain Eukaryota; kingdom Viridiplantae; phylum Streptophyta; class Magnoliopsida; order Arecales; family Arecaceae; genus Elaeis; species Elaeis guineensis. Next base: position 27,428,281 of record NC_026003.2, read on the forward strand.
GTCTAGATCAGCCATTTTGTTCATCTTTGAGCATAATTGTCTAAAGAAATTTGTTAACTCGATCAATGCCTCAACCACATCCTAAGATAATGCTTTGCATACAGCTATCGAAAGTAACTGTTGCATCAAAATATGATTGTCATGACTTTTTAATCTCTAAATACTATGCTCCTTTAAATATACACAGTGACTATATTAGATGCATAACTATCAGGGACTCTAACATTTTTTAGCATTTTTAAGAAGATATCTTTGTCATCTTTAGATATTGTAAAATAAGCTGGAGGTAAATATACCTTACCAGACACTCGTTGTTGTAGATGTAATACTTTTCTTATACCCATTTCTTGCATATCATATCAAAAATTTAAATTATCTTTGGATTTTCATGTAACCTCCAATATTGTCCAAAGTATATTGTCATATACATTCTTCTCAATGTGCATGACATCAAGATTATACCGAATCAAATTATGCTCCCAATATGGTAAATCAAAAAATATACTCTTTTTTTCCATCTAGATTTTTTTCATCTAAAGTGCCTTTTTGATTTTCTTCAATTCTTCTCTTTACAAGGTCTTCCTTTTTATATTCTGTGAGCACTCCATTCAATTGATTTAGTATATCAGAATTTGATAATTTAACAAGCCTCCTTTTGTATTCTCCTTGATCATTAAAAGATATTCTATCTCTTCGAAATCTATGGATATTCGGTAAGAACCGTCGATGCTCTCTATAATAGAATTTTCTACCATGTGATAACCATGTTGATTCTGTTTGATTGTAACAAGAAGGACATGCAAGTTCACTTTTTGTATTCGATCCAGACAAGTTTGCATACATGGAAAAATTACTGATTGTCCATAATAATATAGCATGAAGTTGAAATATCTCTTTTTTTGATACATCATACGTAAGTATCCCTTTCTTCTATAATTCATTTAGTTCCTCAATCAATGGTTGTAGATAAACATCAATCTTATTGCCCAATCCTTTTGGCCCATCAATAAGCACAGAAAGAATAAAGAAAGGTTGTTTCATAGACATCCATGGTGGTAAATTATATGGCATTAGAACAACAGGCCAAGTGCTATGAGCTATAGACATTGATCTAAATGGATTAAATCTATCAGCTGCTAAACCAAGTCTAATATTTCGACAATCTATAGCGAAGGATGGATTCTGTTCATCAAAAGTTCTCCAGGCAATTGAGTCTGTAGCGTGTCGTTGAACACCATCTTTTGTTTGTTTCTCCTCATGCCATCTCATTAACTCTGCAGTTTTTGATGACATAAAGAATTTCTGCAACCTCGGCTTCAATAAAAAATACCGTACTTATTTTGCAGCAATCTGACTATTCTTAGTATCATCATTTGAATCTCCTATAAATTGCTTGTATCTAGAACTCTAACATATTTGACATTTATCATGTCCTTCATCTTTGCCTCTGAACAACATGCAATTATTGGGACATGCATCCCATGTCTCATAAGTAAAATCCAAATCCGTGGTGATTTTGTTTGTTTGATAATATGAATTTGGCAAGCATACCCCTTCTGAAAATACATCATTCAATAATTTTAGTAACAATATAAATAACTTATCTGTCCATCCACTAAGCACTTTAATGCAGTAATCGAACAATAAATGATAGTGAGATGAATTTTGTGCAATTTGGATAAAGTGGATGTTTCGCATCTTTAAGAAGTCTAAAAAATTTTTTATGTCTTGATTAGACCCCTCATGACCCTCATTCTCTATTAAATGATTAAATTTCATATTGTCATCTGACATTAAGATTCCAGTTGCCTCTTGTATCATTCCAACCATATCATCTTCTGTATCAAAAAAATCTCTACTTCCACAGTCTTGATTAGACCTAGTAGAATAGTACGTCTCTCCATGATAAATCCAAATTTTATATGTCGTCAAGAAATCTTTTGTAATAATATGTTGTTTCATCATATGCTGGTCCTCAAGAAAATAATTTTTATACTTCTTATATGAACAATAAATCTTTGCATCGTCTACCTGATTAGTATACGCAAAGTTCAAAAATTTATTGACCCCCTCAATGTACGTAGGTAAAATCCTTTCTCACAAATCAATCCAACTTTTATCCATAACTACTATCCACTAATACTATTATCGTTGTGTATTCCTTGAAAATTATATACAATAATTTTTTTATAAATATCAGAAAAGAATAAAATTTATAAAAAAATAAAATTTACGAGGATAAATATCGAAAAAGATACAAACTTTCTAGTAATGTGAAGATGATCTCCTAAAATAAAAGAAGAGTAAAACACTAAGTAAACCTTAAGTAGGATATATTAAATCTTGATGCATGCATTTTTTACATATGCTACTAAGGATATATTAAGTCTTTATAAGTCATGCACATCCATATTTTATATTAACAGTACATGCCCTGCTTGACTTGGAAGCTATTACTAAAAAATCATCTTCACTCCTCACTTAGATTGGAGAGGGTTTATCTTTCAATCACGTATGCTTATGATCGCACAACAATCATGATTGGATAGAGCCACTGACTCTATCCTTTTAATAATTATCAAATTACTATGCTCGTGTTGCTGCATTACCCCATTTATAGGATCATTGTCTCAAAGGATGTTTGGTTGGTAGAAACCCATATGAAGGATATAGGAAGGACAATTGCACTGGATTTTTTATGAGCTAATAGTAGTTAGAATTGGGTTCTCTGGGTACTCTTTAAGGATAATAGTTTAATAGTCAAATAAACAATATAATATGTGTTGCAGCCATTTGACTAGTCACAGATCATTGTCCATCTGTGGAGTGGATCCTAAGCTTGTAACATCCAAATCAACTGGAGAGGAGGACAAAATACCCCCAGGTGAGGATAGTATAATCTATTATGTACAGCATCACATTCTCTGCCAATAATGTGATTGAACTCTGCCATTTACATGGTCAGATTATCTCATTGTAGCTAAAGTAGACCCACTACACTGTTTAATTTGTGAGCTGTTAGTTAGTGGTTGTCTTTTTAAAAAAGAACAATTGGGTGGGGAGTGCTTGTTTGGTAGTTTCTCTTGCTCAGACCAAGTCGGATGCCACTCTGAGGATTTGGGTGATGGGAGAAAGACTTGGGAACTCGAGAAGAATAATCCACAATAAAATGGCCAATTCATTCATTCTCCAGGTCCAACTTCCTATCATTATGGGACACCCTGTTATCTAATCACCACAATCAACACTTCAAACAATTAAAATCCCACGAAACCATGCGTTATCTAATCAACACAATCAATTGGAGAAGAATAAACCTGTGTCATACTCCAAAATCCAGCCGAGATCCAATCAGAAGAGGGAATGAAGAGAGAGATCGAAAAGAAGAGGGAGGGATCGGGAATGAAGAGAGAGAAAGAGAAGAAGAGGGAGGATTCATACCTAATCGGCGATGATCCGCTTCTTGATGTCTTTTGCGTCGAAGAGGGGAGGCCAAACCACCGCGGGCCGCCGCCAGGGGTGGAGCGGAGGGGGTGAGGGTGGGGGGCACCAAGGAGGAAGCTTAGATGCCAGCTGGGGCACGTCGGGGAGATCGGGGGGCACATCGCAGGGAGGGGCACGCTGGGGAGATCCGACGGGGAGCTTAGGCACCAACTAGGGTTTTGGAGTGGAGGGTGGAGGGGCACGTCGGGGAGATCAATTGGGGTTTTGGAGTGGAGGAGGGGGGGTAGGGGGGCACGCCGGGGGAGATGGATCGGTGTAGGGTTTTGGAGCAGAGGAGGGGAGGGGGGTTTTGGAGCAGGGGGGAGGGGCACCCGAGGAGGGTTTTGGAGCTGAGGAGGGGGGGTTTGGAGCGGAGGAGGGGGGAAGGGCACTAGGGTTTTGGAGCGGAGGGGGCGGTGGGAGAGGGGAAGTTGGGGAGACCGAGCGCGGGGCGGGGGGAAGGTGTTTTAAGAGATTTTTTACCACGGCAACATGCTGTCACAAAAAAAAAAAAAAAAAACCTTAGGCGGATGTTTTAATTGATTTTTTACCACGACAAAATCCCATCGTTAAAAAAAAAAATTTAACCATATTACCTATAATGTGTTGCCGTCGTAAAAATCATGGATTATTTACCACGATCCATTCTCATCGTAAAAATCATAAATTATTTACCACGGTCCATTGTCGTCACAAAAACTCTATTTTTTTACTACGGGATTTGATTGCCGTTGTAAATAGCAATTAAAATTGACATTTTATTCGTGAAGGTTTCTTGCCATCGCAAATAATTTTTTTACGATAGTAAATCAGCCATCGCAAATAGTTCCGTCGCAGAAAATTTTTTTTTGTAGTGCATATTAAATTGAATTAAGTAAAGTATATGGACGTTTAGAATGTAATTTGATTAAAAATTTTTCAAGAACCTAACTAACTCTCTCCCCGCCCCCACCTCTTGGGTTGCTATCTCTGGGCAACAAAATGTTTATGGATCTAATCCAACAGCTGACCTTTGGTTCAATTAGCATATAATCAACCATTGGATCAAGCTTGAACCAAGCTCTATTCGAGCTTCATTCAAGCTTGGTATGATCTTGAATAAATTTCAACTTGCTAAATGCTACTCAGCTGCTCAAAGTCGACCAGAGCTCAGCTTGGTTAGAAATTAGGAACAACCAACTAGCAAACATACCAAGCTTGACATCGGTTTTCAGGGCCGAATTTAGTCTTGATCCAATTTTTTTTTAGTGTCATAAATTTGAGGTCCCCTTTATAGTTTCTGAGGTTTTAATTGTGCATGTTCAAGTTAATTTCTGTTGTATATTTAACTGTTAAGAACCATTACTGTGCCCATGCATAATGGATGTAAACGATGAATGCTGCATTGTAGATACGATTTTAGTTAAAATGGGTGGCGCTGCATGATCAGATTGTTGGTTATCAGTATTGTTGTTAACTGAGCAGAGCTTTGCTCATGCTTACCCTGAAATAACTTAAAATAAACTTGATTTGGATGGAACTGAAGCAAGCTTAAACCTGATTAATAGGCTTGATATTGACTTCAAGTTCACGCCAGACCTAAAAACAACCTGGCTTTATAAGGTTCGAATTTGGGAAATTGTATATGTTAGCATACAAATGATCATTGGTTCTAATCCAACATCTGACCTTTGGTTCAATTAGCATATAATCAACCATTGGATCAAGCTTGAACCAAGCCCTATTCGAGCTTCATTCAAGCTTGATACAATCTTGAATAAATTTCAACTTGCTCAATGCTACTCAGCTGCTCAAAGTCGACCAGAGCTCAGCTTGGTTCGAAATTAGGAACAACCAACTAGCAAGCATACCAAGCTTGACATCGGTTTTCAAGGCCGAATTTAGTCTTGATCCAAGCTTGGCCTAAGTCAGGTGCAAGCTTGATCAAGCTTTGCGTGATATCAGATAATATTCCAAAGTGGATTAACAGGGCCTTTATTCAGGCCCAATTTATGCAACTGAAATGAGATAAATAACTCTAGTGGCTGATTAGTACAATACTGCTGTGCTTCGCAATGCCAGTGTGGAACTATTCAGTTGCCTTAATAAGATTTAAACTCATGGGCGATGTTTTTAAAACTAAAGCAGGTTAAGAGGCCAACCTGCTTGACCTGCCACTTGAGATCAATTTGGATCGGTTGAATAAAATTTTGTTTCATACAAGAAATCATTCAACTCTCTTATCCAAGCAGTTCAAGTATTCAGGTGGCATGGTTCAAACCAGTATCAAACCGTCCGGGTCATCTCTGCGATGGGTGGGAATTGGTAGGAAGGATAATGTTAAAAAATAAGAAAAGCAATAAACAGTAGGAACATAAGACACCTTGCCAAGTCTCTTACTGCTGTGGAAGTAGTTCATCTTCTATTCTCTCTTATCCTGTAAGAATCCCAGCCCACCAAAGCTCAAAAAAAAAAAAAAAAAAAAAAAAAAAAACAGAGGAGAAGAACTCCCAAAGGGAGTCTTCTTCCTCCATTCACCGGCTCCCAATTGGAGTCGGAAAAGAGCTCCCTCCGGCTCTATTTAAGGAGGAGATCCCTCCTCTCTCCTTTCCACCGAAGATCCTAAGCCCAGTCGGCGGCAATCGCCGGAAAATCACCGTGAAAGACCGTCCCTGTGCCTGTCCAATTGCTCGCCGGAAAAGCCTTGCCGGCATCGGAGGTAAGCCTCCTCCCCTTCCTCTTTTCTCCCCTTTCCTTCCCATGCCTGTGTGCACGCTCGTCGGCGATCGGAGTGCCGGATTTTGTTGCGGAAGAAAACTTTATTTTGCCATTTTTCCTTGATTTCCGACGTCGGTGGTCACCGCCGACCACCGGTTTGGCCCTCTTCTTGTCGGCGAGTCGCCCCCCTCCTGCCGACGGCCGCCCCACACTGGCTGCGCCGTCGGTGGAACTCCAAGGAAGGGGACCTGTCGGTCCCCTGTTTCGGCCAGGGAAGAGCCCGAAGAAGAAAGAAGAAGAAGAAGGAAAAGAAAAGAAAAGAAAAAAAAAAGAAAAAGAAAAAAGAAAAAGAAAAGAAAAAGAAGGAAAAGAAAAGAAAAGAAAAAAAAAGAAAAAGAAAAGAAAAAGAAAAAAAAAAAAAAGAAAAAAAAAAGAAAAAGAAGAAGAAAAATAATATAATAATAATAAATAGGATTTTTTCTCCTCTCTCTTCCATGAAGAAAAAAAAGAAAAGAAAAAAGAAAGAAAGAAAGAAAGAAAAGAAGAAAAAAAATAAAAATAAATTAATAAATAATAATATAAATAATAAAATGTGAGAAAGAGAGTTTCTCTTCTCTCTCTTCAGCTTGAATTAGTATTTTCTCTCTCTAGAATTGAACTTTCTCTCTCTAGAATCCTCTTTCAAGATTATTTCTCTCTCTAAGATTTCTAGAATTTTGAGAAGAATGATGATGAATTTAAATGATCCTAGTGATGGATTTTTGATCTGTGATCGTCGGATGGTATACCGACATCCACTTTGATCAGATCAGGTATTTTTAAGATTTTAATTTCTATAATTTTATTAAATTATCCACATGATAATCTTAGCATGATTTGATCTGATCGATCGAATTTGTTGAATCATATCGTCTGAGGAGTTCAAGATGAGTTTTTCTCTCTAAAATTTTCTCTCTCTAGAATTTTCTCTCTCTAAAATATTCTCTCTCTTGACTGATTCTCTCTCTAAAAAGGTTAGTAAATGAAAAATTTTTTTAATAATTTTGATCCGATTCTAATGAAGAATCCTGATCCATGATTGTCAGACAGCTACTGGCACTCACCTTAATCAGACCACGAATCTTTAGATTTGATTATCCATGATTTCGATCTAACCATGACTTGATTTGATCATGTTGATTTCACCACTCAGATATTAGACCAATCGTAATATTGGATTGTGTCACCTGATCAATTCGAATTGTACCTCATAAATTCTCTCTCCTCTGATTTTCTCTCTCTACTTGATTTTATGAAATCGATGAAGAAATCTCGGTCCTATCACTTCGAATCCGATTTGATTTGATAGTTAAACTTTGGATCGTTTAGGTCCTAATTAGATTTTGATTAGATGAAATTAGATGATCGGACCCAATCTAAACTGTTGAAATATGGTATTCGTATTCTTTCTAATTATTAAAATTGATTCTGTATAGGATTGTGGATGTTTGATCATGGGATATCGCGATATGATCTATGAACAAAATTTTTGAAAGAAAATTTATAGAATTATGTAGATTTATTGGAATACGTTCGAGGTAAGTAATGTTTCACTTTTTCTAGATTTATCGATAAATTATAATATATTTTTCTGACATGATTTGTGAAACGATGCATGAATTGGATGAATGGTATTTTGTTATGAAAATATCTTATTTGAAATGTTATGATGAAGCATGATTGAACATATTAATTTCATGATGCATTATATTGATTGATTTCGATACTACATGATTATATATTTTATTATCGAAATTAGAATATGAAATATGATTTATGAAGAATTATGATATAAGAAACATTATGAATTGACAACCTGACTATGTAAAGGACCCCGCCAATGGGGCATATACGTTGGCAATTGATTGTCCTGAGGGTTTATGTCGCCAGCGAGACCAGCGACATGTCGCTAGAGAGACCAGCGACAAACCGCCAGCGAGACCAGCGGTTCCAAAGGACATGGCTGCCAGATGATTCGCAGCCTACCGCAAATAGATATGCGGTATTATGACCCTACCACAGAAAAAATATGGTCATAGCTCATAGTTGACGAAAAAAATTGAAGAACAAAAGAAATTGAAATCTCGAAAGAAACTTGAATTTTAGAAAAAGAAATGAATTTGGCATGAATTATATACATAATTGAAATTGATTTCGAATTGATGAACTCTATATGCTTATTTTCTATAAATGATTATTTACTTAAATGCCTGATGAAATCTGTTGAGAAGTGATCATTGCTTACTGGGCTGTCTAGCTCATTATCTCCTATTTTTATTATTTTTACAGATGTTGAGGAATTAAGATGATACAAGATATGAATGGAAGAGTGATCAGAAGCAGAATCCTATACTTTTATTTTAGGTTGAAAGTCTTATTGAATTTGATGTAAGGCCTATGAATCATTGTTGAATTTATTGAGACATTAAAGAAAAAAAATTTAGGTCGTTATATTTTGGATTTAAATTATTGACTAATTATTCCGCTGTTGTTTTAAGATAACATGATAAGATGCCTTGTATGCTTATGGGAAGAGTTTTCTATGAGTATGCGGCGGTTGCCATGACCTTTGATTCACAATCTCGGTCGGGGGCGTGACAATTTATAGTGGTATCAGAGCATAAGTGGATGAATTATGAAACATAGAATCAGATATAGAATGGGTGTAAGTGGATAGACACTAGGGATATTATAGTGTAGATCTTTGATGATTGTAGTGGGAGAAATATTTATAAATTTTGATTAAACATTGGGATTATGTATAAAAGGATCGTAAGAGATTATGACATATGGAGTCTGAAATATGATGGATAATCTATAGATCATGATATGATTAGTTGATCTTGATCGAAAGTAATCACAAAAGGATTGACATAAAATTTTATTGTGCATTATGGTTATTAATTGATCATTGGTTATTCAAGTGAATCGTGAGTTCAAATTCGATGTGAGAATAATACTATGATATTACTTTAGTTGAGAAGTTGACTATTATTGACAAGATAAAGATTTGATGATAAAATATTGTTCCAGGATGGACCAAGAAAGTCTCTTATGATGCTTGATTGAAATATTTATCGAAATTGAATTTGGTATGTGGATTATATATAAAGTGGCATATTAGGATGAATGCATATTTGAGGATATTACAAAGAAACCTATTTCTTATTGATGAATTGATTTTGAGGTTGTAGAATATTCATCGTACTGGAATCTTTAATCATCATCCTTAGATCTAGATAATGGATCTTATTATGTCTCTTGAGACTACATGATGTGTATGAAATTTCAATTTAAAGATTTCGTATCTAAGTTGATCAAGAGATTTTCTGATATTATTGTTGAGGTTGTTAATGAAAAATTGATATCTTCAAATTAAGATAAAAGATCTGATTTATATTTATTTCAGATTAAGGGATCCATGTGAATTTATAATTTAAAAATTTTAGATTTAAGAATTGATATGGAGTTTCCTTTGCTTTTGTTAATGAGGTTCCTAATTGAATCTACTATTAAATAGAGATTTGATTTTTTTGAAGCTTGTATGAATGTTATGAAAGATATTTGATAGATATTGAAGATCCTGATGATAGAAATTTTAGAAAAAAATAATGATTTGAAGTTCTTATATATTAAGATTATGTCCAAATTTGGAGCATCGAAGGATTTTTTTTCTTCATTAATTTGACTTATAAGGATTTTTGGTTTGGAAATTATCAAATTGAATTGATATGAGAATTAAGATTTGATTCATATTGATTATAGTAAATCTATATGATGGTTTAAATATGATATTGAACTCAAGGGTTAATCAAGATTATTGTACACCAGTAAAAGTATGAATGAGAATCGAAAGTTAATCTTTGACTTCAATTGAAATTTGAAATTTTAGGTCTTTTCTATTGATAAGGTAAAGAAATAGTTTGATCAAAATTTTTTTATGGTAAAGCTAAAAAATTTTGATTGTTAGATCAGAGTGCGTAGCGGAAGCATGGTAATCTAGATTATTTTGAGTAAGTCAGGAATGTTGACCCTTTGAGTTAAAGAATTATGATAGATGATATAGTTTGATACAAAAATTTATTGATATTAGAAAAATAATATTTTAAAATTTTGAATTATTTTAGATATCCTAATGTGATTTTTAAAAGTAGTGCTTCCACCTACTATGCTACAAAAATAATTAGCATCCTAATTCTAGGATGAGTGGACTATTGATTTTTGATTTTAGATTTAGAATATTTAGAGATAAATTTTTTCTATCCTAGAATTAATTTTATAATTTTGATTTATTAGGAAGAATTTGAGATTATTTATCGAATGATGATTTTGATCTTAGATTATTATACTCAAATATTTAGCTCCAGGGTATAATGAAATTTGAAGTTAGAACTCTTTTGATCATTATTATTCCTCTGACTAAATGATAAAGATTGAGGTTATCTATTGATATTGATGATTGTTCTACAAAAGATGGATTGGAGTTATTTATAATTCAATTTGATAATGAATCGATGTTTAGATAAAGAAATTGATATACTTACTTAGAATAGAGACATTGATTTTGATTATAAGAAAAATATAGTTTTGATTTAGATCAATTTTTGAGTTATTGATTTTTATTATGGAATGACTTAATGATAAAAATTTGCTTCAAGAATTAGAATATTTAAGAGTTTGAGGGTTTGAGTAAGAAAATTTCGATGACTAGAAATAGTGATATTGATTCAATCAACAATGGTGATATTAATCTTTATGAAATGACTTAATGATGAAGTTGTATCGAGAATTAAAATATCAAAAGTTGAGAATGAGATTGAAATGATAAATCTTCAATCTTTGAAAGTACGAATAAGAGAAAATATTTTTGAATTTTGATTGATTGGGATGTCATCATATGATTCATAGAAGTATGTTTTCTATCTTATGATGGGTTGAAATTAAGAGTGATTAATATTTTAAATAAATAAATAAATGAATGATGATGAATGAAGTTCTTATGCAAGAATAGAGACATTGACCTTCTTTATTCACAAGAGATAGATTTGATTTTAATTTGAGTCATGAGATATTGAACATTAATTTTTACAGGCAAATGAGATCATAATTTCGAAATCTTGAAACATTGAAAATCTTTGAGATGTTGGTCTTGATAAATAAGAAAATGAATGGTTTCGTTTCAAATAGATATTTGATGTACCGACTTTTTTCTTATGAAATGATTTAAGAATGAATTTTATATCAAGAATTAGAATATTGAAATACTTGTGGATGAGATTCAAGTAAGAAACTATGAAGACTCAAGCAAAAAAAATTTCGAGGATGAAATTTCTTTTAGAGGGGAAGAATGTGATGGCCCAGCCCATGTAAGAATCCCAGCCCACCAAAGCCCAAACAAAAAAAAAAGAAAAATAGAGGAGAAGAACTCCCGAAGGGAGTCTTCTTCCTCCGTTCACCGGCTCCCAATTGGAGTCGGAAAAGAGCTCCCTCCGGCTTTATTTAAAGAGGAGATCCCTCCTCTCTCCTTTCCACCAAAGATCCTAAGCCCAGTCGGCGGCAATCGTCGGAAAATCACCGCGGAAGACCGTCCCTGTGCCTGTCCAATTGCTCGCCAGAAAAGCCTCGCCGACATCGGAGGTAAGCCTCCTCCCCTTCCTCTTTTCTCCCCTTTCCTTCCCATGCCTGTGTGCACGCTCGTCGGCGACCGGAGTCGCCAGATTTTATTGCGGAAGAAAACTTTATTTTGCCGTTTTTCCTTGATTTTCGACGCCGGTGGTCACCGCCGACTACCGGTTTGGCCCTCTTCTTGTCGGCGAGTCGCCCCCCTCCTACCGACGGCCGCCCCACGCTGGCTGCGCCGCCGGTCGGAACTCCAATGGAGGGGACCCCGGTCCCCTGTTTCGGCCAGGGAAGAGCCCGAAGAAGAAAGAAGAAGAAGAAGGAAAAGAAAAGAAAAAGAAAAGAAAAAGGAAAAAGAAAAAGAAAAGAAAAAGAAAAAAAGAAAAGAAAAGAAAAAAAAAGAAAAAGAAAAGAAAAAGGAAAAAAAAAAAAGAAAAGAAAAAGAAGAAAAAGAAGAAGAAAAATAATATAATAATAATAAATAGGATTTTTTCTCCTCTCTCTTCCATGAAGAAAAAAAAGAAAAGAAAAAAGAAAGAAAGAAAGAAAGAAAAGAAGAAAAAAAATAAAAATAAATTAATAAATAATGATATAAATAATAAAATATAAAAAGAGAGTTTCTCTCTTCCCTCTCTCTTCAGCTTGAATTAGTATTTTCTCTCTCTAGAATTAGACTTTCTCTCTCTAGAATCCTCTTTCAAGATTATTTCTCTCTCCTAAGATTTTTAGAATTTTGAGAAGAATGATGATAATTTAAATAATCCTAGTGATGGATTTTTGATCTGTGATCGTCGGACGGTACACCGACATCCACTTTGATCAGATCAGATATTTTTAAGATTTTAATTTCTATAATTTTATTAAATTATCCACATGATAATCTTAGCATGATTTGATCTGATCGATCGAATTTGTTGAATCATATCGTCTGAGGAGTTCAAGATGAGTTTTCTTTCTCTAAAATTTTCTCTCTCTAGAATTTTTTCTCTCTAAAATATTCTCTCTCTTGACTGATTCTCTCTCTAAAAAGGTTAGTAAATGAAAAAATTTTTTTAATAATTTTGATCTAATTCTAATGAAGAATCCTGATCCATGATTGTCAGACAGCGTACTGGCACCCACCTTAATCAGACCACGAATCTTTAGATTTGATTATCTATGATTTCGATCTAACCATGATTTGATTTGATCATGTTGATTTCACCACTCGAGATATTAGACCAATCGTAATATTGGATTGTGTCACCTGATCAATTCGAATTGTACCTCATGAATTCTCTCTCCTCTGATTTTCTCTCTCTACTTGATTTTATGAAATCGATGAAGAAACTTTGGTCCTATCACTTTGAATCCGATTTGATCTGATAGTTAAACTTTGGATCGTTTAGGTCCTAATTAGATTTTGATTAGATGAAATTAGATGATTGGACCCAATCTAAACCGTTGAAATATGGTATTCGTATTCTTTCTAATTATTAAAATTGATTCTGTATAGGATTGTGGATGTTTGATCATGGGATATCGCGATATGATCTATGAACAAAATTTTTGGAAGAAAATTTATAGAATTATGTGGATTTATTGGAATGCATTCGAGATAAGTAATGTTTCACTTTTTCTAGATTTATCGATAAATTATAATGTATTTTTCTGACATGATTTGTGAAACGATGCATGAATTGGATGAATGGTATTTTGTTATGAAAATATCTTATTTGAAATGTTATGATGAAGCATGATTGAACATATTGATTTCATGATGCATTATATTGATTGATTTCGATACTACATGATTATATATTTTATTACCGAAATTAGAATATGAAATATGATTTATGAAGAATTATGATATAAGAAACATTATGAATTGATAACCTGACTATGTAAAGGACCCCGCCAATGGGGGCATATACGTTGGCAATTGATTATCTGAGAGTTTATGTTGCCAGCGAGACCAACGACATGTCGCCAAAGAGACCAGCGACAAACCGCCAGCGAGACCAGCGGTTCCAAAGGACATGACTGCCAGATGATTCGCAGCCTACCGCAAGCAGATACACGGTATTATGATCCTGCCACAGGAAAAATATGGTCATAGCTCATGGTTGACGAAAAGAAATTGAAGAACAAAAGAAATTGAAATCTCGAAAGAAACTTGAATTTTAGAAAAAGAAATGAATTTGGCACGAATTATATTGCATAATTGAAATTGATTTCGAATTAATGAACTCTATATGCTTATTTTCTATAAATAATTATTTACTTAAATGCCTGATGAAATCTGTTGAGAAGTGATCATTGCTTACTGGGCTGTCTAGCTCATTAACTCCTATTTTTATTATTTTTACAGATGTTGAGGAATTAAGATGATACAAGATATGAATGGAAGAGTGATTAGAAGCAGAATCCCTATATTTTATTTTAGGTTGAAAGTCTTATTGAATTTGATGTAAGACCTATGAATCATTGTTGAATTTATTGAGACATTAAAGAAAAAAATTTAAGTCGTTATATTTTGGATTTAAATTATTGACTAATTATTCCGCTGTTGTTTTAAGATAACATGATAAGATGCTTGCATGCTTATGGAAAGAGTTTTCTATGAGTATGCGGCGGTTGCTATGACCCTCGATTCACAATTCGGATCGGGGGCGTGATATATCCACTCTTAAACCTTGAGGCATCCTCTCCTATTTTGCTTAGCACACCCCCTTCCGTCCATCATTATCACAGGAGTGGACTGGCTTCTGGCGCTCCCCTCCAATGCCCTCTTCTGGAAACTTCTCTACCATTGAAGCCTATCACGAATGGCCACCATAAAAAAGTGCTTATTCCTATTGTCATAGTTGACAAGTTTGCTTCTTTGCTTTGCTTTGGTTTTCTTATTTTGGGTTAAGGTTCTAAAATCCCCTTCGAGAACTAAAAATCAAACAGCGATGGCTCATGGCTTTGAAACAAACCAATTTATAAATTCATAAGAGCTTTTTTTTTTTTTTTTTTTTAATGTTTATGCAAATGAGTTAGGGAAAACCTAACTCAGGATTGTTTTTATATAGTAAATTAGTAGTAGGTCCAATACTAGTGTTTACAATGGGTTATAATGTCTAGAGAGTTGATTTGTTACCAACGCCTGCTATGGATACCCTACAACAGACTTTGCTGACTTTGAGCTGCTCTCATTTGAGTTCTATCTGCTCTGGCTGGTGAAGTTGGTCGGTACTGATTCTAGCTATCCAGATTACTTGTTCCACTGATTGCCTGTAAGAGTAGTAAACTGGACTTTGTTCTCCTAGTGGTTGGGCATGTTCAGAGGCCTCCGGACTGTTATACGAGCCATGACTTCCCCAGACATTGTCACTTGTTTGCAGATCTTCTTTGGAATGGACTTCCATGATTGTTTGTAGCAAGTCTTCCATATAGGAATTGATTTGATGATTTGAGGAAGTGCTCATCCTATTGAAGTGTGTGGACCAATAAAAGTAAAGTCTAGCTATTTGCTTTGCAATTGGCACTGGTAAGAACGCATGATACTCAAAGCATCTTTTGTTCCTTTCCTTCCATAATGTCTACAAACCAGAGGCCAGCAGAATATCCAGGTTTTCTTGCGTTGATCGCATAGGTTCCTCACGTCTCCACGTACACCATAGACTATCTTGAGTATGTGGGAGCTCCTTGAGTTGGCGGTTATCCATCAAAGTTGCCCAGACCTTTCTTGAAAATGGGCATTGGAGCAACAAGTGATCTACTGTTTCTGAATCTGTTCCACACAGCATGCGGATATCCTTACCTTTCCAACCCCTTTTGATAAGATTTGATTTTGTGAGTATTCTTTTATGGAAACTGAGATATATGAAGAATTTAATTTTTTCTGGGACTCTTGATTCTCCATGCTAGTTTACTGAAGAGGGTCACACACCACTGTCCGATATAAGGAAATAGCATTGTTTTACAGAAAATTTGTTAGTTGAAAACCATTTCCATTGAAGCTTATCAGGCTCTTTTGAGAGTTTTACTTTGCTTATGTCTTGCCTCAACTCCTGGTGATCTGGATGGTTGATCATTTGAGATGAAGAATTCCAGTAGCTATCTTCCATGATAGAGGCAAGGACGTTTGCAACCGAGATTTCCTAATCAGTTGCAGTGGAGAATAACCCCTGATATTTTTCCTTCAGTGGTTGATTGGACAGCCAGGAGTCATGCCAGAAGGAAACCCTTGACCCGCTGCAAATGGTGAATCTTACAAGAGATCGAAACAGATTTTCCATCTTCTGTACACCCTTCCAGAATTCAGTGAGCGACGGGGTAATGGCTTCAGCATTATTGACCTCTGCCCATAATAACCTGTCATCACTAGTTTGCACCATGGTTTTAATACATTTTCTTCCTTGAGTAGGCTCCACCACCATCTGCAGAATAGAATTTGGTTATATAGTGTGATGTCAGTGAGTCCCATTCCTCCCAGTTCTTTCGGACGGCACACTTTGGACCATAATAACATGTTTTTGCTCGCTATCTGTTTCTCTTCACCACACCAGAGAAATGAACGTCGTAATTTATCTATTTTCTTGATGATGCTTGATGGTAACATAAAGTTTGACATCCAATATGCTGTGATTGGTGTGATGACTGTATTAAGCAATAAAGCTCATCCAGCAATAGATAGGAGCTTACCTTTCCAGCCTGCCAATTTTTTAGCAATCTGTTCAATGAGAGTTTTCCAGTCGTTCTGATTGGGTTTACTAATGCGAAGAGGTAGACCAAGGTACGAAAGAGGCCAATCACTTGATTTACTCCCCAATATGGCTGCTCTCTGATCCTGGTGTTTAGTTGGGATGTTTATTCCTAATACAGTCGATTTCTCAAAATTGATTTTTAATCCTGTTAGCAGTTCATAGGAGTACAAGATAAATTTCAGAGAAACAATATTGCTCATAGTCACGCCGCTGAAGGTGAGAGCATCATCTGCAAATTGAAGACTCTGGAAAAATCAGTTGTTTCTCTCGGGCCAATTCCTTCCGCCATCCGGTGGTTCGCTGCTAATATGAGAATTCGATCTATAGTATCTACCACCAAAATGAATAATTGTGGAGACAGTGGATCTCCTTGCCTAAGTCCTCTGTGATGTCTGAAAGTTTTTCCTAGAGTTCCATTGATTAGGATCGAAGATTTGGCTGTTGAAATAATATTGATCACCCATTTGCACCAGTGTTCACCAAAACCTCTTGCTTGCAGAAGATTGAAAAGAAAAGGCCAGGCTCCATTGTCAAAAGCTTTTTCAAAGTCAAGCTTATAAATAATTCCCTTGTGTTTTGATCTGGCTGTTTGGGCAATAATCTCGTGAGCTGCTGCAAAGGTATCTGAAGGTGATCTTCCTTGAATGAATGCTGACTGGGTGGATGCAATTAATTTTTCAAGCTTGCTGGCAAGTCTCAGTGACATTAGCTTGGAGAAGATCTTTGTAATCCCGTTCATCAAGCTAATTGGGCGATAATCTTTGACAATACAGCCTGAAGCCTTTTTTGGTATGAGTGTTATGCAAGAATAGTTGAGCCTCTCTAAGGAAACCTGATGATTATAGAAATTTTTGAACACTTGAATCAAATCAAATTTAATGATGTGCCAGAATTGTTTGCAGAACTCGAATGAAAATCCATTAGGGCCCGATGACTTTTGTGATGCTAGCTGAGAGATGGCATTTTTTATTTCTTCCTCAGTGAAAGGCGCCTCTAAATCATGTAACTGAAGTGGTCCTTCTGGATACGATTTCTTCCAGTTGGCAGTGATGCTAGGTTTCTCTGAGTTGCCCAATAGCTTTGTGAAATGATCTCGAAAACAGACATGGATCTGTTGTGCATCAGATATGATGTTCTGATGTTGCAGACCCAAGATGAGGTTTTTCCCTCGCCTGTTGCTTGCCCAAATGTGAAAAAATTTGGTGTTGCGATCGCCATTGTTGAGCCATTGAACTCGTGCCCCCTCTGCTTCCAGAGGATTTCTTCCTGGGTTAGCAGTAGGTCCAGTTGTTTTTTTAATTCTGATCTCTCCTGTTTCAGAAGCAAGCAGGTTTCTCTTTTCCTCTTCCCCATCCAGATGGTCTATTTTTTGTAGAATGTCCTTCTTCTAAGTTAGAATATTTCCTATGGTTGAGCAGTTCCATGTCTTGAGTTTGGCCCTTAATGACTGGAGTTTCTGAACAACCGTGGCAACTGGATCAGCAGAAGTTGGCCTCCTGACCCACCATGCATGTATCAAGTCTTCAAAACCTGTAACTATTAACCAAAAGTTCTCAAAACGAAAGGGTTTGCTGAGTGAAGCTTTATTATGTGGATGTGTTAGAAATTTGAGCTGTAGAGGCATATGATCGGATGTTGCTTTAACCTGTTGGGTTCCGATTATACAGCAGAAGGTTAGATTTCAAAAATATTTATGAAATCCTATAATACCCGAAACCCTAAACCCTAAGACCCCTTTGATGCATTCAACCTAATTATTAAACTATGAAAAAACAAAGCATATAATTTTATAAATACCTCAATTGCTATTTTCATTATCTCTATAAGGTACACAAGCATATACCCTCCAACGGTGATCAACACAGGAATTGACTCAAAGAGATACTCCTTCTGAATTCGATCGTCGGACCCGAGTTGACTGTGATTCGATGGTTTGGTCGAACTGCTTTTCGAACCTGACTTGGACCACTTCTTGGCCTCTTGACAACATGACTAGACCTCTTAAGACCCTCTTGAGTCTTGTCCTAAACTTAATTAGGCTTAGAATAGGCTAGATAGGCTTATCTTAAGAGAACTAGGGGTGTAAGAGAGAGGAGGAGAGGAATCTTGTCCCAATTAAGACAAGAGAGCATGTAAGAATTGAATGTCCTCCTCAAATCTACGGACCCCTATTTATATATGAAGAGGAGGCATGTGAAGCACCTTCCCATAAATTTCAACCATCATATAATAAGTTTTATCATAACCAAAAGACTTATAAGATAGCATCTCTTGAAATGAAACACCGTTCACAGCTTATCTCACGCACGTGCCCACAAAAAGAAGTCTTTCGGTATCTTAATTTAAATCAGAAAAATTTCATGTTTTGCCACGTGGTAGGAGGGCTTTCTTTGATTTAAATTTCTAAAAGAAACCCCTAAAAAGCATTTTTATTTCTCCTTTAAAAATAGATAGACGCAAGCACCTCTTTAGGATGTCTTCATGTGCGTGCTGCTTTCCTTCCTCTTCCACGCTATATCTGGCCATCAAACACCTTAAAACCTGTGCTAAGATAATAGAAGGTTTGATGAGGTGCCACATGGGTCTTAAACCCAATTAAGAAGGACTCTCCACATTCCTCCACGCCAAAAAGAAGTCATCAACCAAAAATTCTATGCCAAGTTAGGTAAGAGTCTATATCTCTTTGGACTCTATTTATTTGACGCCTCCTTGGGCTAAGTGGCACCATCTGATGGCTTCCCACATCAGAAATGAATTAAAATTAATTCTCAATTAATTTGATTCATAATCTGAATCAGGTTCGAACCCATATTGACCAAAATAGGAGCTAGGGTTAGTTAACAAGTGCTAGCTTGTCAATTAGCCATCCAATTTGGATCCAATGATCCATAAATCGATTCAAATAAAAATTTTAACCAATTTTTTAATGTGTATGACCCATTGGGCTCTACACCTAGCCAATAGTGGGTTCAGATACATGTTGATCTGATTTGATTAGACTCCATCTAATCGATTTAGGTCAAATCCATATAGATCCAAATTGTCAAATAGGAACCTTCTCTAACTGACTCATAAATTAATCTCTTTAATTTATAAAAATCTACAAGATATGATTGACATCTAGCAATGTGTTATGCCTATTTGGAAGATATCGAATATTCTGATTGAAATATCAAAAATATCTTTCAGTGGCAAGTTACCATGCAATTCAATCCTTCGATCATCTTTCATCCTGAATACATAATGGGTATGAAAAAATATCAAACCCTAACACTTATTCGAATGAATCTCAATTCACTAATGATGACTTGACCTATAAAATATTAAAAATTATTTCTAATTTTTATCATGCTTTGATCAAAGACTTTCTGAGTCATTGATAAATGAGATTGCTTAGGATGACATCTCCTCTTATTGGGAGTGATCGATTCTTTGTTGACTTACTCACTACCTTCATATATATTTCATTATATCTAGAATACCCTACACATATCTTAGAAAGTCATGAGAGGAAATGAACCAAAATATAGATCTATATATACAAGGTACTGTGGTAGCCTCAGGTCAAAGAACTACATGCACTACTCCCACTAAAGAACTATCTTTTGATATATAAGTAAGACTTCCATAAGATGTAATTCTCATGACGGATCACTTCAGTGAACTCATCTTCTTATGAGCACCCATATCCTTATATTAGTATCCTCACACAAGTAATTGTGAGATCAATCACCCTCTCCATCGAGCATACATAGGATATGCCAGTCTATCCGATATTATTGATCCCCGATTCAATGATCCTCTGACTGAAAAAATTTTAGATTAGGATTTTAAGATTTTAGGTCTCATTGGTATGATTTAATCATCATCCTAAAATCATTACCCTAACCTATGGGGTTCATCATAATTTTAATCAATACACAGCATATGATGAAACAAAATATCTTAATTTTATTCATAATAAAATATATCAATTACACGAGTATGAAAGATAAAGCAGATTAATCTTTTTACATATGCCATAAGATTGGCTTGCAGGGCATTAACTCCTTCAATCTCCCATTTGCACTAAAGCCAATCGCCTTTGTATTTAATTCTCATACAATCAAGATGATGATCTAATATTTGCTGTGATAGGGCCTTAGTGAATAGGTCTGCTATTGTTCTTTGTATCCACTCGTTCTATAACAATATTTTTTTTTCGATAATTTTTCGAACAAGATGGAAGCATCTTAGAATATACTTGAATTTTTTATGGGACCTTGGTTCCTTAGCTTAAGCTACAGCCCCGGTGTTATCATAATAAAGGGGCATGGGATGTTTAATCTCAGGAACTACATCCAATTCGGTGATGAACTTCTTCATCCAGATAGTTTTCTTGACGACTTCACTAATAGTTATGTATTCTGCCTCAGTAATTGAGTCAGCTATAGTTTGCTGTTTGAAATTCTTCCAAGTCACTGCTCCTCCATATAAGATAAATACATATCCTGATATAGACTTACTATCATCAGGATCAGATTAAAAATTAGAATCAGTATATCCTTTTAGTTTTAAATCAGACCCTCCAAATATAAAAAAAACATCCTTAGTCTTTCTCAGGTACTTAAGAATATTTTTCACTGCTTTCTAATGTTTCTCCCTTGGATTAGCCTAAATTCTGTTGGTTATGCCTAAAACATAAGCCACATCAGGTCTAATACATAACATGACATATATAATAGACTCTATTATTGAAGTATAAGGTATAGAACTCATTCTATTTATCTCTTCAGGTGTCTTTGGATACATCTTCTTAGAGAGATATATGCCTTGACCTATAGATAAGTAACCTCTTTTACTTTCCTTCATGTTGAATCTTTTCAATATTAGATCAATATATCTAGATTGGGATAAACCAACATCCTTTTAGATCTATCTCTATAGATTTTTATACCAAATATATAGGATACCTCTCCCAAGTCTTTCATGAAAAACTTTTTAGATAGTCAAGATTTAACCGATTGTAACAATGGAATATCATTCTCTATGATGAGAATGTCATCAACATATAGGACTAAGAAGATAATGGAACTTCCACTAGTCTTCTTATACATACATGGTTCATCCACATTTTTGATGAAGCTAAACTCTTTGATTGTTTCATCAAAATGGATGTTCCAGCTTCTCCATACTTGTTTGAATCCATAAATAGATTTTTTTAGCCTGTATACTTGGTTTGATCTCCAACTTGAGGCAAACCCTTCTGGCTGTAATATATAAACTTCTTTCTTAAGGTTGCCACTAAGGAAGGTAGTTTTTATATCTATTTATCAGATTTTATAATCATAATATGCAGCTATGGCAAGCATTATCCGAATAGACTAGAGCATAGCCACTGGTGAGAAAGTTTCATCATAGTCACTTTTTTATCTTTGTTTGAAACCTTTCACCACCAACATAGCCTTGTAGGTTTCAACTTAGCCATCAGCTTCAATCTTTTTTCTGAAGATCCATTTGCATCTTATCGGGTTTATACCCTTAGGTGTATCAACCAAAGTCCATACTTGGTTGGAGTATATGGAGTCCATTTCAGATTTTATGGCTTCCAACCATCTATTAGAGTCCTTACTCATGATAGCTTCTGAATAAGTCAAAGGATCATCATCCTAAATGATCTGGGTTTCATCATCATTTTCAATGACAAAACCATATCTTAGAGGTGCATTTCATACTCTCTGATCTTCGGAGAGGAGGTATATTATGTAGATGTATACTATCATTGAGTTCAACAGGTTGAGGTTCAAGTTGTGGACTATCCACAAGTTTTTGAAGAATTGTATGTAGGTTTTGAACTTCTCTAAGTTTAACTATCCTCCCACTATCTTTTTCTTAGATAAATTTTTTTTCCAAAAAGATAGCATGTCTACTGATAACAACATTTTATTCAGTAGGATGATAAAAATAGTATCCAATACTTTTTAGAGGATATCCAATAAACTTATATTTTTTGGCCCTAGTATTTAACTTATGTCCAAAAATATTTTTGACATAAGTTGGACAACCCCAAATCTTAAGATGTTTAAGATTGAATTTTTTGCTTTTTCATATTTTATATGGAGTACTAGTGACAGACTTAGATGGTACTCTGTTTAAAATATAGGCAGTAGTTTCTAAGATATATCCTCAGAATAAAATAGGAAGGTCCATGAAGTACATCATGGATTGTACCATATCTAATAAGGTACGATTTCTCCTTTTGGCTACACCATTTAACTGTGGTATGTAAGGAGAGGTCCATTTAGAGAGAATACTATTTTTCTTCAAATAATCAAGTAACTCACTGAATAAGTATTCTCCTCCTTGATCAGATCTAAGGACTTTGATACTTTTTCTAGTTTGTTTCTCAACCAACTTTTGATACTCCTTAAATTTTTCAAAAACTTCAGATTTATGTTTCATAAGATCAAACCTTAACAGGTCATCAGTAAATGTGATGAAATAAGAGTATCCACCCTAGCATGAGTTGTTATAGGTGCCAAACATCTGAATGTATTAGGCTTAAAATTCACTAGCCCTTTTTTCATATTCTGTAAATGGAGATTTGGTCATCTTTTCTATGAGGTATGATTCACAAGTTTCTAATGATTGAAAATTATTAGAATCAAAGAACTTATCTTTGATTAACTTGTTAATTCTTGACTCACTAATATGACCAAGTCGGTAATGCCAGAGATATGTCATGTTATCATTTTCTCTCTTCTTTTTCTTATTTTTATCCATCATAAAAATATTATGATTAAGTGAAAGTATAAAGAGACCATTATCTACATATGCTGTCCCAATAAACTCATTAGATAGAAAAATAGAGCAACTATTGCTCTTTGCTTTTATTTCATAACCATGTCTTAACAACATTGGTCCAGAAATAATATTTCTAATTACATTGGGCATATAATAACAGTCTCTTAATACAATAGTTTTGCCCGTAGATACAGACAAATAATAGGTGCCAACTGCTTCTGCTTGAATGGATTCTCCATTAGCTCCATGCAGCATGAAATCACCTTCCTTCAAACTTCTAATTTTCTGCTGGCCATGCAATGACTTGCCTATATGAGACCCACAAGCGGTATTCAATACCCATGAATTAGAAGTTGGAGCACTTAATGAAAAAGTAGTTTATATTATGTACAAACCTTTAGATGCTCTATCAGTATCTGGCTTCATACTTGCAAGATAGCTCTTGCAATCTTTCTTCCAGTGTCCCTGCTTGCCGTAGTGAAAGCAGGTACCATCTTTGAAGATGTTCTTCACCTTCTTCCTCTTGAAGTTGCTATCTTTAGGGTTTAGCTTTTTATTTTTCTTTGAAGCCTTATCTTTTTCCATCTTCTTCTTTTTATCTACTAGAAGAAAATTAGCTTTGTCACTCTTGAAGTGACTCTCGACTATTTTTAACATGTTTAACAGCTCCAATAAAGTGGTATTTAGTTTGTTCATATGGTAATTGATAACAAACTATGAGAAGAATTTAGGAAGTGATTACAGGATCAAGTCCTAAGAGAGTTCTCCATCCATAACAAAACTTAATTAATCTAATCGAGTGATTAAGTCAATTATTTTCAAAACATGAGCTTGTACAGATGATCCTTCACTCATCCTTGCACAGAACATATGTGGCCTTTTCCTTCTCCATAGCATCTTCTCTGCTCGACCTTGGATCAGGAGTGTTGAGGATATAGGAGACTTTCTCCTAAGTAAGCACAATCCTCAAATTTTTAAACCAGCTGCCTACAAAGTTAGGATCGATCAATTTATTTGTATCCAATATACCACGTAGTGACAATGAAGATGCCATTTATGCAGAAGTATTCTACATTAAATAAAGAATAACGTATAAGCAAACACTGATGATGACAAGCACAATTAGAACAGGACTTAAATCTAATTGTGTCTCTCACTATTTTATCACATCTACCATAACCCTCATATATGATAGGCAAGAAACATTAACTTGGTTTCTATAAGGGGGTTGAGATCCCTCTTCTCCATAAATATCTTGTGGTTACACAACAAACATTCATAAGTTCAAGAATAGGAAAATATCCTTTCCAATTGCATCCATGCAATTCTCAACATAATACTTGCCTCTAGCACATTCATAGCTTTATGGTTGCACAACAAACAATAGTGTCTAGTTAAGTTTAACCCTTCATTTCTTTATGGTCATATTAGAATAATGTTGCCCTTGTGGTTGCACAACAAAGCAATATATCTAGATATGCCATAAGCATTTAAATGTACCAAGACATATTTTACATCAATCCTCATAGTATAGTCTTGTGGTTACACAACAAACTTATTAAGATTTTTGACATAAAATTGTCTTAGTATGAAGGAAGGCTTTCATGTAGTGAACCCCACATTAGGACTTCAATTTTTCAATCATTTAACCATATTAGCCAGCTAAGTAGGTAGGGGTCCCCTTGTTGCTTTTCTTAGATACCAATAAATTGGTCAGGTCAATCAACAGAACCAATTAAAGAACTACTTTTAGTATTTTTTTAGATACCAATTGATCAATTAATCAAGAATTGGTTAACCCATAGTTGTTATCACTACAACTTAATATGATTTTTATGAGGGTTTTTTGGTCTCATGCACATTCCAATCATATAGCATTTATACTATAATCATAGCATTCATATGATGCATAGCATGTTAAGCATGTCAGAATGTTCATATGATAAATAAATCATGACATATAAACAAGTTGTATGTTATATCATCACTCTAGGACGACCATATACCACATAGCGGACATCCACCACTATGCCAGGGCAACTTTACAGAATGATGAATAACATATACAAATTCATATGTGATAATGATATAATTGTCGCAACAATTCATAGTATTAAAACATATAAAACATTGTACTTGACATAGCATTTCAAATTCAGGGTCTAATTTGCATAATACATGAATATATATTAAAACCCTAGATCATGGAGCCAACAATATAATTTGCTTGAACAAACTAAAGGATACTCTGATACCACTGTTGGGTTTCAATCATGTAGTGGAAAGTTGGATTTCAAAAATATTTATGAATCCTATAATACCCGAAATCCTGAAACCTAAGACCCCTTTGATGCATTCAACCAAATTATTAAACTATGATAAAATGAAGCATATAATTTTATAAATACCTCAATCACTATTTTCAATATCTCCACAAGGTACAGAAGTATATACCCTGCAATGGTGATCCACACAGGAATTGACTCAAAAAGATGCTCCTTCTGAACTCGATCGTCTGACCCGTGTTGACCTTGACTCAATTGGTTTGGTCGAGCCACTTTTCGAATCTAACTTGGACCACTTCTTGACCTCTTGACAACTTGGCTAGACCTCTTAAGACCCTCTTAAGTCTTGTCTTAAACCTAATTAGGCTTAGAATAGGCTAGATAGGCTTGTCCTAAGAGAACTAGAGATGTAAGAGAGAGGAGGAGAGGAATCTTGTCCTAACCAAGACAAGAGAGCATATAAGAATTGAATGCCCTCCTTAAATCTGCCAACCCCTTTTTATATATGAAGAGGGGGTGTGTGAAGCATCTTCCCATGAATTTCAACCACCATATGATAAGTTTTATCATAACCAAAAGACTTATAAGATAGCATCTCTTGAAATGAAACACCACTTCACAGCTTATCTCAAGCATGCGCCCACAAAAAAAAAATCTTTTGGTATCTCAATTTAAATCAGAAAAATTCCATATTTTGCCACATGGTAGGAGGGCTTTCTCTGATTTAAATCACTAAAGAAACTTTTAAGAAGCATTTTTATTTCTCCATTAAAAATAGATAGACGCAAGCGCCTCTTCAGGATGTCTTCACATGTGCGCGCTGCTTTCCTTCCTCTTCCACACCATATCAGGCCATCAAACACCTTAAAACCTATGCTAGGATGATAGAGGGTTTGATGAGGTGCCACATGGATCTTAAATCCAATTAAGAAGGACTCTCCACATTCCTCCACGCAAAAAAGAAGTCACCAAACCAAAAATTCTGCATTAAGAGGTAAGAGTCCATATCTCTTTGGACTTATTTATTTTGACGCCTCCTTAGGCTAGGTGGCACCATCTGATGGCTGTCCATATCAAAAATGAATCATAACTAATTCTCAATTAATTTGGTTCACAATCTGAATCAGATTCGAACTCATATTGACCAAAATAGGAGCTAGGGTTAGCCAACAAGTGCTAACTTGTCACGTAGCCACCCAATTTGGATCCAATAATCCATAAATCAATTCAAATAAAATTTTTGACCGATTTTTTAATGTGTGTGATCCATTGGGCTCCATACCTAGCTATTAGTAGGTCCAGATATATATTGATCTAATTTGATTAGACTCTATCTAATCCATTTAGATCAAATTTATGTAGATCCGAATTGTCAAATTAGAACCTTCTCTAACTAACTCATAAATTAATCTCTTTAATTCATGAAAACCTATAAAACATGATTGACATCTAGCAACGTGTTATACCTATTCAGAAAATATAAAATATTCTAATGAAAATACCAAAAATATCCTTTAGTGGCAAGTTACCAAGCAATTCAATCCTTCGATCATCTTTCATCCTGAATAAGTAATGGGTATAGAAAAATATCAAACCCTAATACTTATTCAAATGAATCTCAATTCATTAATGATGACTCGATCTATAAAACATTAGAAATGATTTCTATATTTCATCATGCTTTGATCAAAGACTTTTTAAGTCATTGATAGATAAGATTGCTTAGGATGACATCTCCCCTTACTGAGAGTGATCAATTTCTTATTGTCTTACTCACTACCTTCATATATATTTCACTATATCCAGAACATCCCACACATATCTTAGAAAGTCATGATAGGAAATGAACCAAAATATAAATCTATATATATAAGGTACTGTGGTAGTCTCAGGTCAAAGGACTATATGCACTACTCCCACTAGAGAATCATCTTTTGATATGTAAGTAAGATTTTCATAAAGTATAATTCTCATGACGGATCACTTCAGTGAACTCATCCTCCTATGAGCACCCACATCCTTACATTAGTGTCCCTACATAAGTGATTGTGAGATCAATCATCCTCTCCATCGAGCATACATAGGATATGTCAGTCTATCCGGTATCATTGATCCTCGACCCAATGATCTTATGATTGGGAAGATTTTAGATTAGGATTTTAAAATTTTAGATCTCACTGGTATGATTTAATCATCACTTTAAAATTATTGTCCTAACCTATGAGGTTCATCATAATTTTAATCAATGCACAACATATGATGAAATAAAATACCTCAATTTTATTCACAATAAAATATGTCAATTACATGAGTATGGAAGATAAAGCAGATTAATCCCTTTACATATGCCATAAGATTGGCTTGCAGGGCATTAACTCTTTCATGACCAAGGTGGAGAGGTTTGCCGGTGGGTATTGGTGAATCCACTCCAAGGAGGTGAAGCATCAGTCCAATGTTGCCATGGATGGTTGGTCTCGAAAGTTAGACCAAGTGTATTATCCGTTGGAAAGCTTTATTTCCACTAGTGAATGTGAGGAAATGAACCTGTTGAAAAGTTTTGAGACTGTCTGAGGTTTGGTTGGTCCTGTACATTCTGAAGAGAACCTTGTGGCATTAAAATCTCCTATTAGAACCCATAGTAGCAAATTTCCATCCTTCAATGAGTGAAGTTCAGAAAATAGTATCCGACGGTCATGTTTGTTGTGAGGTCCATATATATTAGACAGCATCCAGGAGAAACCAGAATATTTACAGGTTAGCTTAATGGTTAATGAGTAGATTCCAGCTTTGATCAACCTTCCGTCAAAATTTTTTTCATCCCAGGATGAGAGTAGTCCACCCGCTGTGCCTTTCGCATCTAGCGATTCCCATCCTTCTAGGTGTTTTCCACAAATTGCTTTTTGTCTTCTCTTATTCATTTGTTTTTGCTTCGTTTCCTGAAGACATACTATTGAGCATTTGGATTGTTTAATTGTTTCCCTTGCTGCTCTTTTCTTCTTAGAATCCCCAGTTCCTTTAGTGTTCCAGCTGAGTCTCATCCGTAACATGGGTATAACATTTCAGTTATAGGCAGGAGGAGGAGAAAATAGGAGTTATAGTTCTGAGATGCAAGTAGAGTAGATACATTGCTTCAGAGCAGAACATCAGCATCCCAAAAAGGAGCACATTTACTACTGATATTATATCTGGGGTAGCAATTTGGATAAGGTACGCGAGGTAGGAAGTGGGAGACCAAAATGAAGCTCACAAGCTTTCCACTGATTGCTTGTGGGCTGCCTGCCAGAGACGTGGTGAGAGAATTCATGTGGCTACTGTCCTTTGAACTCGATTTGTTGCTCCTCCGCATCGATGAGATTCCATTTCCTTTGGTTTCTCCACTGGATTCAGGTGATGGTTGGTTTGAAATAAACGCCCGCACTGCTTTCTCATTTTTGAAATTTGAGCTGCTGTCAGCGAGTTGATAAACATGATATCCGCCTCTGCCAGTGAGTCTTCAACTAGTCCGAGGGATTTCATTTTCTTAGTCCTCAACCAGATGCTGCATTTTCCTAGTAAAGAGCCTTTACTGCTGCAGGTGCGAGCCATGTGAAGGGGATTGAGGGACTCGGATGAAGTCCTGAGTTGGGCCTGAATATTGTCGCCTACCGTTGCTTTCAGAATTTTCTCAAATACTTGTTTGACTGGTATGAGGGAGCTTGAAACACTGTAGCTAGTGTCTTTGACTTCCATCTTTTCGGTCATAGGTTCCTGAGTCAGTAGGTCACCGTTGGTAAGGTGTCTAAATTTTGAATTTAACCTTGAAGTAGAGACCGTTGGGATGAGGGGTGGGTACTCCTCGATTTCATTTGGACTGCGGATCAGTGAGCTAGTCTGCAGATTGCTAGGGTTGAGGGATATAACGATTGCAGATTTTAACTAGGGGTCTGGGTTTGAGAGAAGTGCCTTGAAGAAGTCTGACAGGCAACGGTCCGCCTCGAAGGAATAGGAGTTTGCTTTCCATGCACGTGATGTGCACAGGAGCGGTGCCAAGGCAGGAGTTGGAGTACTGTCCTCTCTCCGGGACCTTGATGTTAGTCTCCTGTTTGAGGAATTGTCCAGTTGGGAAGAAGGACATTTTCTCCTATCGCGGGTCGGTGCGTTGCCATCGGAACCAAACCAGTAATCCCAGTTTTCTTCTTCTTTATCAGAGCTTCCCTCCTTGGAAGTTGAGCCTGGAGGAACTTGCTCAGAAACATAATTGATTCTTATCACAACATTATATGTGAAAGGCCCCACTAATACATTGATTGATTCTGGGACATCTTCAATGTTCTCACAGAAAAAATCGAGATCAAATGATGTGAGATCGTCCCATTTGAGGCAGCTTTTGCTTGCCCTATGGGGGAGACCAAAACTTGCTATGATTGAAGCCACCACTTGTGCATTCTAACAAATTTATGGGAGATTAAGCAAACTTGCACTGACCTTTAATTTAAGTTGATGGGTATACCACCTCTGAATTGATCCCAGTGATTTACCTGTAGAGATAGAGAATCCATTCCCTTTAATACGACCTCCTGTCATTAACTGATGGACTGCATCCCTTGATGGACAAGCTACGAAGGTGGTGTTGGGCTGTGCCAGTTTTCTAGTTGTCCATGTGTCACGAAAATTTGATTAGTGAGCCAATGCATTTTGCACATCGTCTTCTTGAATCAGTCGCCCATAGACTTCGACGTAAGCTGCCTTGTCCAAGTATAACTCAGTCTCTTCCATGTCTGAGGGTTACAAAAGCCTTTGGACTATCCAAGCCATGCGCTGGGGTGGATGATGTGGGGAGACATGAAGAAGGGGTCGATGTTGGTGGTATTCTCAGACTGCTCCTCTGCTAAAAGTGCCTAGCCCGCATTCTTGCTTGTGTGCTCTTTTGACCTCTAGCAACGTTAGGGATCGATCTTGCTTTACACGATCGCATTCTATGACCATACTTGCCGCAGAAGAAACACTTTATAGGGTTGTGGCAATCCTCCTTTGTGTGATCTTTGTCTCCACATCTAAAACACAAGCCTTTATGGAGTGGAGTAGGCTGGTTGGTAGCATGCTGTACGTGGCTCCAGATTGTTGCAGACGGCGGGGTAACTTGCGCCGCTTGAACTCCTGATCGTAGAGCTTCGGCGTATGATCGATACTATATTTTGCTGGGGATTCTGCCTAGATCACCTGTGTTGACTGATATATCTTGGCTGTGTACGGCATTTATATGGCCCCCGGCGATAGGAGTAGGACCACTCCTTTCCTGGTGACGAGCAGTAGTGGCATGTCGCACATGAAGTGATGGTCATCGGCACCGTCGTCGGTTCCTTTCAGCAGTGTTTAGGGGAAGGAAGAGGTCGGAAGAAGAGTTCCGTCGTTGGCTGAGTGGATGATTTTTAAATGCTGGAGGGTGTCATGGTCGTCGTCCAAGTGGCCCTACGTTCGGCGACTCAGAGCTCGAGAGAGCGGGAAGAGATGTCGAAAGATTTGTGTGTCGGGGAACCTGGAACGAGGTGTGGGATGGCTCACGTTGTGAGCCATAGATTGGCCGGACGGCCTTACTCCAGAAAGGGGGTGGGCCCAGCAGCCCGGGTGAAGTTGAAAAGTGACGTTTCAGCATGTTTGGGGGCTTCTTCCCCCGTGGAACAGCATTTGCTCCCGTTGCAACAGAGCATCTTCTACATAATGAACGTCGGGGTGGCGGTCGGTCCTTCCTTGGGAATTTCAAGAGGGAACAGGCTTGCTTGAGAAGAGAATCATTCGATTCCATATTCGTTTGCAACCTGTTCCAGCGACTTCGGATGTAGGAAGGGGGGTGAGAGGAATGAGAAGCGGGGTGGGATGAGAGGGGCTGGAGAGCGGAGTGCAGAGGGCGAGTCGAATTAGTCTGCATTGCCGGAGTTTTCCGGAATCGCCGGAGCATTTCCTCCATAAATTCATGAGAATTTTTTATGATATGATGTGAACAAATATTTCCTCCATTTGTAAAAGGATATCACTCATATTTCTTTTCAAAATAAAAAAAAAAATGTTCAATTGTTGCCATAGAGAATAACGAAACAAGAAGAAAAAAAAGAAAAGATCAAATGAGGAATAAGAGAAAAATAAGAGCACGCAATATTTATATGATTTGGTTTATTGATCTACATAGAGATAGACAATACAAAAGTTTCACTATTAAAAAAAAAATGAAGAGTATATGATATAAAATTATTTCACAAACTTTAGTCCCTAGTGCATCTGATCTCTAGGACACTCGGTTGCACTCTCCTCTTGGAGTTATAAGACATGATATATTAGATTTTTAGCCAAGTGAACAGCACTCTAGCTATCAAAGTGTACAACTGTTAATTGCCACTATAAGTCAAGGCTATGTAGCCATATAGTTTCCTTTATCTCTTCTCTTACAGCCATATACTCTATTTTGGTTGTAGATAAAGTAACTTTAGACCAAAGTATAGCCTTCCAATTAACAGCGCAACCAAAAAGAGTCAAAACAAATCTTGTCAATAATCAAAATAAAAAGGTAGGATTTTATTTTTTTTTTACATGTATTGAACGATTGAAAACATAAGATCCGAATCCAACACCAAGATCATCTTGATGATTAAAATCAAACATAAAGAGAACAATCAAACCAGAGATAAAAATAAATTTACCTCCAAAACGATCTTGGACTGCTCACTACTTGATTTTCACTAGATACCCAAGTAGATGCCCTCTAATGCTAGTCCATATAGGAACTGATCAAGGACTCTTCTCTTAGTTTTTTTCTGATTTTCTTCTCAAGGAAATCACCACCCCTTATCTTTTATTTTTCTCTCTTTTTGCCATGCAATGTGAGGGTTGTGCATGAACACTCCTTGGGTGTCCAAAATTTTCATATGTCAACCTTTGACCAATCAAGATTGTTAGGAAGTTAGGATTTAACACATGTGCTAGCATGCATATTCAAAACCCTCTAGTCAGTGGTAGGCCTAGGCTCATGTCTACCTAACTTAGTTAGAACTCTTCTAATTAATTAGACCTAAAATATATTAAGCCCAAGTGTAACACATGTGCTAGCATGCATATTCAAAACCCTCTAGTCAGTGGTAGGCCTAGGCTCATGTCTACCTAACTTAGTTAGAACTCTTCTAATTAATTAGACCTAAAATATATTAAGCCCAAGTGCATTAATTAATTAGAACTCTTCTAATTAATAACTAAATTAAATTCTTTAATTCATAAAAGCCCACAAGTCAAGATTGATGTCTGGCAATGTATCATGATGATCCAGAAGATATAAAATTTTGATGGAATAATTAAAATATCCTTCTATAGAAAGTTACTGTGTAATTCAATCCTTCGATCACACAACATTCCAAATGAACCATGAGCATGAAATCATATTAAGCTTAAATACTTATCCATATATACCTCGATCTGATAACGATGACTCGATTGGTGAAATATTATTTTTTTTTTAATTTTCATCCTGTTGTGATCAAAGATTTTCTGAGTCATCATCCTACGAGATCACATAGGATATTCTTTTTTCATACAAAAAATGATCGATTCCTTGTTGACCACTCACAACCTCTATGCATACTTCACCATGCCTAAAACATCTCACATATTTTTCAAAGAGTCATGCTAGGATATAAACCAAGACATAGATACATATATATATAAAGTACCATGGTGATCTCAGATCTAAGGATCACTTACACCATTTCTATCAGAGAATAATCTTTGACATGCTAGTAAGACTCCATCAGATATTCTCTTCGTGAATTAATTCAGTGAACTCATTTTCTAATGAGCATCCGTATTTTTATATTAGTGTCCCCATACAAGTATTTGTGAGATCAATCATCTTCTTTTTTGAGTATGCATAGAATGTGTCAGTCTTATCGGTATCATTGATCTCTGACTCAATAATCGTATGAATGAGAAAATTTTAGATTGGAGCTATCAATGTTTTAGGTTTCATTGGCATGATTTCATCATGATCCTAAAATCATTACCCTAATCTAGGGGGTTCATCACAATCTTAATTATGTCATAAATGAGATAATAAGATACAACATATGATGAAACACAATATCTCAATGTCATATACATGAGTAGAAAGGTAAAATAGAAAAATTTTATCATGTCATCATATGATTGGCTTGTAGGATATTATTCCTTCAATCTCTCACTTGCATTAAAGTCAATTGTCCTTGTACCTAATGCCTACGCTATCAACGTGGTAGTCAAACTACCATTGTGACAAGACTTTAGTGAACAGGTCTACTATGTTACTCTTAATGTTAACTCGCTCTATAATCACATCTTATCTTTCGATAATTTTTCGAACAAGATGGAAGCACCTTTGGATGTGCTTAGATTTCTAATGAGACATTGGCTCCTTTGCCTAAGTAATAGCCCTGGTGTTGTCACCATAAAGTGGCATGGGGTGTTCAATCTCTGGATACACATCCAACTTTGTGATGAACTTCTCCATCCAGATGGCTTCCTTAGTAGCTTCACTTGCAGCATTGTATTCTACTTCAGTAACCGAGTCAGTTACAGTCTACTATTTGAAACTCTTTCAACCTATTATTTTTTTATATAAAATAAATTTATATCCTGAACTGGATTTGCTATCATCAGGATCAGATTAAAAACTAGAATCATATATCTCTCTAGTTTCAAGTCCGATCCATCATATATTAGAAAAATATCTTTAGTCCTTTTCAAGTACTTGAGAATATTTTTCACAGCTTTTCAATGATCCTATCTTGGATCCATTTGAAATATACTTATTATATCTAAAGCATAAATCACATCAAGCTTGATACATAATATAACATATATAATTGATCTTACAGTCGAAGTATAAGAGATTGTGCTTATTCTCTCTCTCTTCAGATATTTTAGGAGACATCTTCTTTATGAGATGTATGCCATAACTCATGGATAAGTAAGTTCTTTTACACTCATCCATATTGAATTTCTTCAGCATGAGATCCATGTACCTAGACTGGGACAGACTTAGGACCCCTTTAAATCTATCTCTATATATCTTTATACCAAGTATGTAGGATGCTTCATTCAAGTCCTTCATGAAAAATTTTTACGATAGTCAAGTCTTGATCGATTGCAATATTTAGATATCATTCCTAATAACTAGTATATCATCTATATACAAAATTAAGAGAAGTTGTATGTCCTCTTTCAACTACTAGTTTTTGACTCCAATGGCTAGTCCAAGCTTTTCAATGATCAAAACTCACTCTCCAACTAATTCTAAGCTTACAAAATGCTATAGAAATATTTGAGAACTAAGATTAAGGGGTTTAAAGAGTAAAATATTCATTTTTGTGAGAGCTTCATTGAACATCTTTAAGAAAGAGAAAAAGAGAGAGATTTCTGCACAGAATTTAGTGAGCTTACAAAAGTGATCACCTTCATCATCTTAACATCCTCTCAAGCATCAATCTTAATCATCTCAACATCTTCTCAAGCATCAACAAGAGAAGGTCAAGCTTTATTTGAGCCATCCATCAGCAACTTCTTAGCACTTTAAAGAGTTTAATTTTTATGTTTTATTTGTTGAGATGCATAGGCGATTTCATGCATGTATTTTGAAACTTTTTTAAAAAAATTACAGTGGAAGACAACTAGATTAATCAAATTAATCTAACATACATATGATCTAATCATCAAATCAACCTATTCTAGGATCTATGACATATTATGTTGTATATAAAATCTGAAATAATTTGAAGATAAAATCAACATACATGCATATGAGCAATAGATCACATCTACTTCTAATTTGAGTTCGAAACTCCATATTTGATTACGAGTCAACGATCTTCGCTTTTGAGAGACATGGTAGAGAGGATCCTTGCTAGTTGCTCGCAGCCGCACATGTGTCCGGTCTCTACGAAAGATCCTCTCGAAGCTCTGATCTGATCGATCTTCTCGAGAGTGCTAGATCGTGCGAAGATCTTCTTGGCTGAATTGGATCCTTTCTTCAAATCTTTGAAATTTTTTCAAAGGTTGAAGATAAACTTCTAAAAGAGATGAAGAGGTGAAAGAAAGATAAAAAAAATAATTTTCTTCTAATTTATTTTATCTTCTCAAACTGAAAGGATCAAAAATCTGAAATTCAGATTTTTGTGTACACCCCAAGAGAGAGGACCCTCCTCTCTATTTTTTACATCATGAACCATACCCAAACTTCTACCATGTGAAGAGCTCTCTTCTGGTATCTTACACACATAAATGAAACCACAAAAACTCCTTTTATAGATGTGTAAGGAGGTGGGGTGAAGAGTCCTAATGATCTTAGACTCTTACAGGATTCTGCCTTCATTCACAATTTCACATCTCAAAATATGCTAAAAAGATATGGGATACCCCTTCCCATATTTTTCACAGTAAATCAGTTCTCCAACTGATCTCCCATGAAAAATTTTCTCAAAATGTCACACATATAAGGAGAAAAAAATTAAATCAGATTTAGACGTGAGATAGATAAGGAAAAGGACTCTTTGGTGTGAAAAAATTTCACATAAATGATTTTGTATGTGGAGATATATGGCATGCAATCTGGGTTAGCGCATGAAGAAGAGTCCTATTCCAATAAGGACTATTAATTTTCTTATTTAAATCCAAACCAAATCACATCTGGTTTAGCCCAAATAAAATATATGAAATCCAATCTAATTAAATTCATAAATCTTCAACTAAATTTTAATCAAATTAGAAATTGATTGAACCAAAGTCCTGATCAAATCAAAGATAATTCTCTCTTAGCAATTAGATCATCTCATAACCTAATCGGATCAAACCTAATTGAATCTAATTCAATTAGATTTTATTTAATCCTCTTTGCTCAATCAAATTGAGCAAATCAGCAATCTAATTACTAATTAATCCTCTATTAATTCACTAACACTTGATAAATTAATTTATTACAACTTTTGCATAAGGTTAACCATCAATCGAATTGATGATTAAGTCTTTGAACGATTTTCAATCATTGATCAGCCACATGATCAGTTAGAAACTTTTTTTGAGTATGATCCCATAGGTTCGAACCTAAGTCAGTAGCACAGGAATACTTTTCTGAACCAATCGATGTAACTATCTAGCAATGATAGCCTGACGTCCGGATAGGTCGAATGAGGTAAAGCAACATTCAAGAACCTATAGGCATATGGTTACCATATAATTCATCCTTTGATCCTAATGCTCGAGGACAACCTAGGATTTAACTGTCAATCCAAGATAAGTCATCCATATTGTATTTCAATCTTTTTTAAATCTATCACATGGATTATCTGGATTCAGATTTTGCTAAATTGAAATACACTGATGCATATCTCCTACTAATTCGGAGGAGTCAATCCCATCTTGACTCATGCATCGACTTGACAAGTACTTGACTGCATCCAGAAATCTTTCATCACTGAATTAGAAACTCAATTAGTCCAACACCAAAGTACAGTGAGTTGCTTGCAAGTCATCGTGGTGATCTCAGATCGGAGGGACACTTATATCCATATCCTTTGTGAGCTACCCTTGACAGTAGAGTGCTCCGCAGTTGGTCATGTTCTATGATGATGTACTCCTACATCTCACCTGCATGCCATACTAGTATCTCCACATCATTTAGTTATGAGGACAACCAACGCATATGGCACACAACAAACTACACTTGATATCGCTATTGTCCTAGTAATAGTGCGTATCATTTGATCGTAAACCAGTTTAAGAACTACGTTATAAATCCTCCTTTATTGATCAAAGTAGTCCTAAGGACTTCATCACAATATAAGAGTTTGTTAGAAGATGTAATCTTGTGATGAAAATATCAAATAACTTTTATTATTTATCAATTCATATATATTTATAATAGCTTTAGGATATAATTTTCAATAATTCTCACTTGGAGTAAAGTCAATCAGTATAGTATCACATACCCATCTTCGATTTATCATCTCAGAACTCCTAGATACTGAGGCTTTAGTAAATGGGTTGGTCAGTTCTCCTTTCTGTCAATCTTCTAAAGATTGACGTCACTTTAACAGATTTTTTTGAATAAAGTGGTAGCGATGCAGAATGCCTGATAGACTAATGGGACTTCGGCTTCTTGGCATGAGCTATAGCTCCGATGGTGTACAATACAGCAGGACCATTATCGGAGGGTGCTACTTCTAGCTTGTCAGTAAATCCTGTACAATCACATAGCTTCTTTGTAAGCATCGAATGCTGTAATGTATTCTACCTCGCAATTTGAATTTGATTATATTTTTTTGCTTGGAATCTTTCCAACAGATTTCTCTATTATTTAGGGTAAGGATGTATTTCGATACATTCTTGCTATTATTATATCCAACTAAAAATTGAAGTCATACTTCACAAGTTATTAAGTCAAATTCTCCATAACTGAGTCACTGATCCTTAGTATTTTTCAAATACTTAAGGATGTCCTACCAATGATTCTAATCCAGATCTTGTAAGTATCCACTCACTATCCTAGTGAGTATATCATATCCGATCTCATACATGGTGTAATGATAGAATAAATTCTACTCATAAATACCCTATGTATGTTGGACTGGGATAATCCAAGCAGCCTCTTAGATCTATCTCTATAGATCTTCATCCCTAGAATGAGGGATACTTTTTTAAAATCTTTTATGGAGAACAATAATAATAGTGAAACTTTTATTCCCTGTAATGTAAGGAATGTCATTCTCGATTAAGAGAATTTTATTCATATACAGGACAAGAAATACGCTTATAGAACTATTAACCCATCTATATTTACAGGATTCTTCTTCATCTCAATGAAGCCATATGTTTTGACACCTTATCAAAATGTACGTTTCAACTTCAAAATATTTAGCATTGCTACAAGAAAAAATATCTTGTTATGGTCAATACCATAATATTGATAATATTCTTAGGCAACCAGATGAGCTTTTTAGATCTCCACCTTCTCGTCTGCACTACTCTGATCCTATTAAAGATCCACTTATACTCTATGGGCTTTATCCTTCGAGTGAATCAACAAGTGTCTACACATCATTGATCTTCATGGACTCTATTTCGGACCTATGACTTCAAGCCATTAATCAGAGTCAAACTTTTGCATGGCATCCTTGTAGATGATCAAATCTTTATTGTTCTCATCGAGTTCAATAGGATCATGTTCCAAAATTAGAAATCAAAATATATATCCGACAGATGCGATACTCTACTGGATCTCCTTAATAGTCCTCTACAATAGATTTCAGATTTGATCTAATTAAATATGATTCTATAGATTTTTTAGATGTGTCGATTCTTCTACCTATCAAACTTCATAAGTTCTACATTAAAGACATCAGTACCTTCACCAAGGTACTCTTTTTCTGAAAGAAATACCAAATAACTTTTATTTTGTAGCAAGATAGAAGTTATATCTCCTAGATTCTTTGGGACACCCTATAAAATAATACATATAGGATCAGGATCTAAGCTAATCGATCTACAAATGCTCGACATAAACTAAACACCCCCAAACTCCAAGGTAAGAAGGTATCGGCTTATGTCTAGTCCATATCTCATATAGAGTCTTTATGACTGATTAATTTGAAATTCAGTTCAGAATATAACAAGTAATCTTAAGAGTATAATCCTAAAAGGAGACTGACAGACTTATAAACCCCATTATGGATCGAACTATGTCGAACAAAATCGATTCCAATAAGAAAAAATCTTATTCTCTTTTAGATATGTCAAAAATTCATCAGAAGGCATTCTCCTTTTTGGTCTGATCAAAAGACTTCAATGCTCTTCTAATTTATTTTCTACCTTATTATGGACTTATTTGAATATTTTAAATAATCTAAATTTATGATAAATATATTCGTAGATCCAATACATCAGTATGTATCAGATTCAGAACATCATTGGCTCCTTTATCTTTTCCAACAAAAAGTAACTTGATTATCTTACTAAGGAGATAGGATTGATAGGTTGACAATGATTCATAATCATTGACCTCAAAAATTATCTCCTATTGATCCTATTCTTATTTATATGACCAAGCTTAAATTGTCAAAAATAAGCTGTCATGACATTATCTATTTTAGGAAGTTTGTTTGATTGAGTACAATACACTAACAGACTGTGACTATTCATAAATATTATTCAAACATATAGAATCACGCACAAAGTCAAACAAAATAGAAAAGAATTGACCTAAGTCTATGTATTCAATTTGAAAGTATATGACTTGATTGACCAAATAGATTAGCTTAATTAAGAATTAAATTAGAGATCATATGGGATTAAATAGTTGACTATGTCTAGCTAGCACTGGATATGAGATTCAAGTTTAATTTTAGGGATGATAATGATCTAATCAATGATTCAAGAGATTTATGAGAGTTTGAATTCAACTGCTAATTAATTTCAGATTAGATCTAATTTAATTAGACTTGATTGGGTTAAAAATTTAAGTTAGACTTAGACCAAGATCCTAATCAGATTAAGATTGATTGGCTCTTCAAGTTTGGTTCGAATCCAGTTCGAATTGGACTCAGATTGGACTTAGATTGGATTAGATCCTTAGAGTCCCAAATATCTAGGACTCTCTCTCAGATTGGCCAACTAAAGGAGGAAGTGGGGTGCTAATTTATTTGGCTCTTTTTCATGCATGCATGAAAGTAGTTCACGCACATAATGAGGCACACTTCTTTCTTATGTTGTTCCTAAGTTGGATGAGGTAAGGTGTCCTAAATTAGTTAGGACTCTTGATCAGATTGGGCATCACATCTATTAAAGGGAGGGACCACTAATCACCAGAGGTTATAGGTTTTATTTGTGCAATAAACAATAAGAAAACCACTGATAGAAAAAGAGTTATGCGACAACTAAAAAGAGGGTGCTATTTTGGGATGTCTTCTTTCTTGGCATGGGAAATTTATGGTGCCCCATTTTCATGGCATGAAGACTCCTATCCAGGTGCCCCCTTGTTGTGAAATCAGATCTCGTTGCTATCCCTTGCTTTCCTTTAAAGATTAGTGCAATTAGGATCATCTCTTTTTCCTGCGGACTCTAACGTGCATGCGAAGTAGAGGGTCTGTGCATTCAGACCTCGCAAGGCATCAGATTCGAGCAATCTCCTGAAAATTTGATCCTTATTTTGCTATGACTCAAATAATTTATAAAGATTATAAATTAATAGAATAAAAATTTTTTCAGATACACCCCGATGATCTGATCAGATCAGATCAATTTTTCTTCAGGTGTTCCATCTCTTGGATGCCCCAACTCAATTCTATCAGATTTTCCATGAAAAAGGGAGAGAAAAATAGAAAAAAATTAGAGAGAAAAAGGAGAGAAAAAGAAAGGAGAGAAGAAGAAGAGAAAGGATTCTCTTCTAGCATCTTCTTCGAGGTCCTACGTGAAGGTATTCGTGCTGTCTTCTTCTATGATGAAATCCAATCATACGGAGCAGATTTGAAAGAGATTAGCACCTCGATGATCAAGAAGGCTTTGGGCTTACCTCAGTCCTATGTAGATATCTGTAGAGGCTAGGCACGTGCGTGGCTTCAAACAGAATCAGGATTCGATCCAGATCCCGCTTGCAAGTGGATAGCAATCCCAATGTAAGTATTGATCCTCTTTATTTCTGTTTTCAGATCTATAAATTTGATTTTATCATGCATGTTAGATCCTTTTTAGGTGATCTTAGATGTGATCTAGTGCATGCAATAGATTAAAGTTTTAATCTATACTTTCCACTATATTTTTATGAAATGAAAAAAATTCTACATAATGAAATTACCTAAGTCCAACAAGGTGTACTCCCTTCGTCCGACCAAAGCTTGGACTCGAGAGTAGGGGCACATGTGTTAGAAAAAATTTTACACGAATCGATGATATGAAGAAGTCCAAAGCCCAAGATGTCCAAGCCTGGTAAGCTTGCCTACTAAGCCCCCACCGACCTATCATCAGCCATAACTTTCGTCACTTTATCACTGACTAGTCCTCAACTTCTGTTCCACTAGCACTCTGTAGCTTAAGTAGGTGAAGACTCGCTGACTAACGCTCGATAACCCTCATTCGAGATCATCGATATTTTCTCGATGATCGATCCATGTAGGCTAGGCTGAAGAGTCAATCAGCGGTGTAGAGTTGATAGTAAGCCCAAAAAGCTATCAGTGTAGGGTTGTGGTTGATGAATCTGAAAAAATCAACTGAATTTATTTGTGAGCCTGAAAAAATAAACACATTGTAGTCAAAGGATTATAGTAAAATTTCTAAGGAGAGTTTGAAGAGTGGACGTAGGAGTGGATTACTCCAAACCACTATAAATCTTGTGTGTTTATATTGTGCTTGCTCTCTTATCTTAGTTTCTTGCTTTACTTATTTTCATTTCTTGCATTAGCAACTTATATACTTTATTTTTACTGTTATATATTATAATCACCACATAATCACTTAAGTTAGAAGCACATATTTATTTAAAATTTTAATTTGACTTAAAATTTTATAAAGTATCCAATTTATCCTTCCTTTTGGGTAGCCATACCTGAGCAATAATTGGTATCAGAGCAGGTGCTCTAATATTAGTTGTTGACCTAGTGGTCAAGAGCTAAAGATTCTATGGCAACCCAAATAAAATCTTTATTTAATGAAGATTATTTTATAGACAGACCCTTATTTTTTAATGGATCAAATTATGTTTATTGAAAAGCTAAGATGAAAATTTTTATACAAGCATATGATTATAACTTATAAAAAATTATAATAAATGGTGCACACACCCCCAATACATTGATTGAGCATTGTAAGGAAATAGCCCAACTTAATACTAAGGCCATGAATATACTCTATTGTTCTTTAGATATTAATGAGTTTAATATAATTTCTTCATGTATTTCAGCAAAATAAATCTGGTATCAATTGGAAATAATGTATAAGGGAGCATATCAATATGTAAAATCTTGCTCCAAGAAAGATATAAAAGCTTCTCCCAACTTATGCCTCATGGCTCACGAGGATGAAAAGAAGAAGAAAAGAAAGAAGCAAAAGAAAAGGAAGGCATCAATTAAAGGGGAGCGAAGCAAAGAAAAAAAAAATGAAAAAGAGGATGAAAGCATTGCAAATCCTTGCTTGATGGCTCACAACAATAAGATAAATAATGATGATCCAATTTCATATTTTCTATTTGAGAAATTGTATGATACTTTCAATAATTTACTTTATGATTTTAAGAAGTTATCTCATAAAAATAAAGAACTTAAGAAAAAAATCAATCCTTAAGTAAAGATAAAGCTAAATAGAGGAAGACATGAAGGAATTACAAAATAAACTAGATGAATCAACTAAAAGGAATGAATCCTTATAAGAAGAAATGAATAAATTAAAACCTATAGTAGATAAATTTATTCTAAATTCTCAAAATTTATAATTATTGATTAAAAAATAAAAATAATTTTTGATAAAGCTGGCATATGATATAATACATTAAAGAAGCAAAAATTTTTAAAGAATGCATTTACAAAATCTCAAAATCATGATAGGAATATAATTTGCTATAGATGTAATAAGATTGGACATAAATTTATAGAATGCAAATCCATTAATGCAAGCAAGAACTTTAATACAAATAAATCAAAGATAAAATAAATTTGGATTCCTAAAGGAACCATATGCACTAACTCCAATGGACCCAAGATAACTTGGGTACCAAAATATGTCAAATAGTTTTGCAGGTATGCCAAGCATCCAATGGAGAGAAAGGAGCCAATTTTTATGAATGGATGTTTTGGACTCAAGAAGATGGTTCGCAAAATCTGGTAAAGGCTGAACTTATTCTTACATCACTCAATCTTGATTGTTGGAATTAGTTAGTTTAAATGCTTAATTTTGATGATTTTTTTATACTTATATTGATCATACTCCATTACTTTAATATTTTGATGTATTGCTTAAAACTAGTATATCATTTTGATTGTTTGTTTTTAACCTTATCCTAAATTCAGCATGCTTGTTCAATCCCTTGTATCATGTTATCATTTGGAAAACTTAAAATGAAATAAGCATGATTGTATAAGGATCTTTTTGATTATAAAGTTTATAAATTAAATAACATTTTGACATTTGCCACATAAGATGCTTAAAATAGCTTTGTTTGTAAAACTAAGGGGGAGAAAATATTAAAGATGAAATAT
Organism: Elaeis guineensis; assembly: GCF_000442705.2. Taxonomy (NCBI): domain Eukaryota; kingdom Viridiplantae; phylum Streptophyta; class Magnoliopsida; order Arecales; family Arecaceae; genus Elaeis; species Elaeis guineensis. The sequence continues at coordinate 27,472,147 of NC_026003.2, forward strand.
TTAGTTAATTGAAAATATTTTTGAATTTGAAATTTAGAGATTCTAAATTTAGTGGTTAAATTCATGTTAAATATACTTATTTTAAAAAACATAGAGAGAGAAATAATTTCTATGCTTTATCTAGTTTGATTTGATTGAAAATTCTATTGATGATAAGATAAATAAATTTTGATCTTAAATTCTCAAACAATTATATTATACTTCATTTAATTTAAACATTCATGTATTTTTAATCATTCAATTTAATTTACATGATTTGATTGATTAATCATTTTTTGACAAATGATTAGAGTTAAAATAAATTTGAAATATACTCTTAGTCTAAGAAATGAATTTGATGCATACTTTCAATTTTGAAACTTATTTGAAAATCTAAATATAGTAAAGAATTTTGATATGCTTTAAAAAATCCTTGCAAGATCATTTGTATTAATGTAATTCTTACTCAAAAAGTGAAATTAAAACTTAAACACTCATTTATTTTGATACTATCATTGATTTGCTTGATACATTCTCGATACATACCTTTTTCGAACTTACTTGACTGATATTTATTAAGAAAAGGAAAGAATAAATATTAGAGTAAATGTTATGATTGATTACGCTATCAAACATTTGAAAAACTTTACTCTTTTTGAGTTCTTAAAGTATGAAATATTTTAATCTAAAAATATGATTGAAAATCTAGTTATAGAGTCAAATTCATTCAAAAAGGCATAGAGCTATTCATTTTTGAACTAAAAGATTTATTTTTGAAAGAGAAAGAAACATTTAGAACTTATTTTGAAATTCAAAAGACAAGTTTTCTTTAATAAGAAAGATATGTAATAAGTTCTGAATTTGATACATATCTTGATGATTTTGATGTGTCATATATTGATTTTGATCTTCAAAATATTGATTGAATTGATTTTGATGATATTTTTTGAATTTTTTCTTGATCTTTTTGATGATATCAAAAAAGGAGAGAGAGATGGTAAGTATATGCTTAAAGGATTAATGCTTAAGATGCTCATTAACTTAATGATTGAAATCTTAATACTCATTGATTTGAATTGACACATTCTTTAATATGAGTATATATAAAATATGTAATAAATTAAAGATTAATTAAGAATATGCATGAAGTGTGAACTCAAATATATTTACATTATCACTTTATGATTCAATTTGGATGAAATACATTATTTATTTTTATTGTGCATATACTCAAAGTTTTATCATCATCAAAAAGAGAAAGATTGTTGATCTTAAAATTGATTTTGATGATTTCAAAATATTGAGTATAGATGATACTTATGTGTTTCAAAGATGATTGTAGGAGTTTATCGGTGCTTAAATTGAAGAATTCATCTATAAAAAAGATCTCCTCAAATTGGCAACCAAAGCCTTCAAGGAATAAAGTTTCATAAAAAAAATAATATTGAAATGTTTTGAATCGACTCCGAAAGATTTTGAGTTGATTTCGGTATGTTGGCCCGCTTGGCATGCAAAATGAATCGACCCAGTAGAAATTGAGCTGATCCAGTCTGAGTGGATACAGAAAATAGAAAGCTGAAATTTCAAAAATTTAGACTTAGCTGATGCAATGAAAAATTGAGTTGGCTCAGTACTTAATTGATCCAGTGAAAAATTTAGTCGGCTTAGTGATCTGTAACGACTAATTTTCTATTTTACAGCTTTTTATCCCCATTATCTCACTATAACTACTTTAGCCTTTTCAATAATTAGAACACTTTCTCCAACCTCTGTCAAGCCTATTTAAAGATGAAAAATCAAAAGAATAAAGAGAGAAGTGAATTGAAAGAAGAAATCATTCAAATTTAAGAGCTTCATTGAATATCTAAGGAAAAGAGAGAAAAGAGGGAGATTCAAGCACAGATTTCAAAGGATATTCAAGAGCTATCTTCAACACCATCTCCAACATTCTCTCAGCTTCAAAGGAAGAGAAAGCCAAACATCAAAGAGCAATCTTCGACCTCTTCATCGCGCTCAAAAAGAGTTTTTCTTTTTCTTTTTGTTTTGTACTGAATTATATTTTTTTATTTAATTTCTTTGCAAGTTTCTTTTGAGGAAAGAAATTTAGGGTTGATTGTTAGTTTGAGAAAATAATCATTATATGGTTGTCGTTGGTAAGCTAAAGTTAAAACTAATTGGGTTAAATTGTGAGCTCAAATAAAACAATCGGACTGTAATTCTTATAGTGAATTATAGTTGAATTCTCAAGTGATTTACTTGGGGAGTAGATGTAGGTGCCGAACTACTATAAAATCTTAAGTTTGTGATTGTGTGCTTGTTTACTTATTATTTTTACTTATTGCATATAGTTTACTTATCTCATTAAGCACTTATTTGCATAAGTATCTCTAAAATTTTTAAATATCCAATTTACCCCCCCTCTTGGATAGTCATACCTGGGCAACATCGACGTGCTCGAATGATTAACTGAGTTTGATCAGATAATGGTCTTCAACTGATCGCATCCAACTGACCAGCCTTTCACTGCCAAACGGACCTTCAATTCTTGACTTTTCCATTTGAAGATGGCATAGAGCATCCGACTTCTAATCATGACAGATTAGTCTTTGGCTCTTCAATATCAGTTTGGCATACCAACTCAAAATTTAACGTCTGCTACACGACAGCTATCACAAAACAGATAAAACAATCACAACTACCATATCGCAAGAGTTTCGAGTGATAATTCTACCACTACTCACAAATTACACCCCGACCAAACGGGATCATGCCAACTGACTTACCAATGAAAGCTCCCACCTCCATTCATAAAAAGAGATCCAAAGGAGATCGCAAAAAAGGTACGTCATTATTCTGCCTCTCACGCTCCTCCATCTGTTGAACGAGAATTTTGACTTGAGCATCGGAGAGTCTCCATGAAAACAACCTCTGATTCAAACTTTTGTGTAGATCATACCCCCGGGAGACTCCTCTTGCCATCCGCTCCAACGTTCCGGCACCATACGGAATCTTGCACCAACAATCACTTTGGCCAATTTTTGATTTTGTATTACTCATGAATTCACTATATTTGTAGAAGACAAGAACAAAGTGGATATAAATAATGCAACATAGTTGATCGACCAACATCTAGAAACATCTATAGATACAATAAAATGCCCCTCAAGAAAGAGATAATATTCCTCTCCATCATGATTGTTGGTTAGTGGTTTTGCTGCCACTGTACAATGAGTCCATGCTGATTCCAACATCATTGATGATATAAAGTCTTTAGTTGCCATGGATGTGTAATAAAAGTTATGGGAAAGATAAGCTCACCTTAAAAGATGCGAATCAATATAATGTATATGGTCATTATCCATCATTGGACATGGATGATATCATATAGTATCAAATTATTTGGTGCACGTTATTTGTGCCACATTACATGTATACAAATAATCCATTATGAAGATTTGAAGATCTATCAGTATTGATGGTCAAGATTGATCATATGGATAAATGGATGGTTCAATGACACATCAAATGTATGTACATAGAGGTGTGCTTAGGTTGTATTTTCATGCAAAAGGATAATTAATCATCCTTCCTGACGTCAATTATTGGACCATATCTTGCATAGTTTTCAAAGCCATCCAATCTTTTTCTTCCATTTATCAACATAACTCATGAAGCATACTTATGCTTCAAAAATTATACAAAGCATGGTCTAACAATCCACATCTTTAAAGAAGATCCATCATTTTTTTGCACACAAGACACAACATACACCCCATAAAGATAGTGATGAGACTTGCTACTACAGCTTTCTATATATACAATGACAAATTCTGGATCACAGAGACTGTTGAATCAATAATTTAAATATTAAAATAAATATTTTAAATTAGTATAAAATTTATGTCTAATTTAAATTGTAATTAATGAGACCGTGAATTTTGTAAAAAATTATTGATTAAAATCGTTTTACCATATAAATTTTAGATCAACCAATAAAATACCACCATATCATTCAGTGATTCAAAATTTAAAAAATTTCCATCGAATTGAAAAATATAAATGAAATTAGTATATAATTAATCATGATTAATTATTTTGAATCAAATATTTATTGAATCTTTTAATTTTATAAAATAATATGATCATGTATTATTAAATGATCTAAAACTCATACGGTAGGATCATCCTAACCAATAATTTCTCCCTCTCTAGGACCGGTAGAGGAGCGGGGGAAGGCAGGGGCATGTGGGTAGTGAGCACGTAACATGTCATCGCCACCACGAGACAGCAGAGCACAGGGACCACAACCTGCCGTGCCCCAAAGCGCACATCATTCACATTAAGGCTGTTTACATGTCCTTTATGCAGGGCCTTTCATTTTCGGACCCACGAATTAAATATCCCATTCACAAAAAACAAAAACGTCATAAATGTGGTTCCACCATTCTGTAGTCGGTCAATCGTCTGCAGAAATCATCTCTTTCACTTTTTTTTTCTATTTTCATTTTTTGATGAACTAGAAGATTATACCATCCTTATTTTATTAGTGTAGTAGAATATATACAGATGAAGGAATGAATCAAATTGAGAAAGCTTGGATACATGTCCAATAGAATAGAGTAAAAAGCAGTTACAGGTTTCTAGAAAAAGTAGTTACAGATTTTTAGAGACAACTTTTAGTTTTCTAAATTATAGTTGACAGGTTTCTATATATTCCAGAGAAGACTTTTCAGATACAGATATCATAGTTTTAGATTTTAATTATCTGATTTAAAATGGCAGCCTTGATTGAATATATTGAATTTTAGTCTATGGATATGGTATCGATGAACATCAGAGGTGCTTTCTCCTAGTTATGGAGTCAGTTTGAGTTATAGGCCTGCAGCCAACAACTCTTTCATATAGCTTGTGATTAGTTGAATGGATGTAGAATTATCCCCGGTGGTGTGATCTGTCCAAGATATGAAGAGATATGCTGCTTGTTTGGCCACAAATTTAGGTAGATAGGCATGATATTCAAAACATCTTTTATTTCGTTCTTTCCATAAGGTCCATTGAATCATTACAATTACATTGTCTAGTCCTCTCTGCAGAGGCTGCGCGAGTTCACTGATCGCCAAAAACACCACAACAGGAATTGAGTGTGTGGGAGTTCCTCAAGATGGAGGTTTTTTAGGAGTATCAACCAAACCGATTGAGAGAATGAGCACTGAATCTGAAAGTAATCTACAATTTCTACATGTGAGTCACATAAGGAGCAGCCATCTGTTTCTTTCCACCCTCTCTCGAGAAGATTAGATTTTGCCGGGATTCTATCATGGAAGTAAAGATACGTGAAGTATTTAACTTTCTCTAGCACTTCAACTTTCCAAACAATTTTACTAAATTTGTACTGCTGATATCTCTTGAATCAGTTGTTGATGTCCCAATTAATCAAAAACTGAATCTAGTTTGTCAAACATATGACCCAATTGGTTTGTGTAATGTAATAAATGTATTGGTTGAGTTTGATAGGCTGAACAACCTGATTTAATTATTCAACAAGTCAAAACAGGTTAAATATATTAGGATTCTAAATGTAACCTAGATCGTTTAATAAACAAACTAAAACATATCAATCCATTTATGATTTATGCTAAAATCAAGCTATCTAGATTAGTTGTGGGTGTAGTTTATGGGTAGGGTAACAAATTACCATCCTACAGCTGTTGGATGGTCCCAAGATGTGCTGTTGTTGGAGCACAGGAACATCTCAATTTTGAAGGTTCCAAAATTGACATATCTACATTTATTACTAGGGTTAGGCTGCATCTTTCGCATGAAAGATGTGTTTAACTTCCTTCACATGAGTCTATCATGTGATCACATATTAATTACTTTGAAATTTATACAAATAGATAAATAAAAAAGCTCAAAATGCATGAAGATCTGTGTAGAATATGATCCCACAGTCGAGATTGTGAGAGAGGATCATTCCTTGGTGCCAAAATACAACCCCAACATTTATTATAGAGAGTGACACGGCAAATATCCACTTCTATCAAAACCATGCATGGCTCAACCTTAAGCTACTATATTTATGGAAGCCCACCCAACCCAACTAGCACCCTCGTCATCCTCCTCGACTCCCTACCAAGATATTCCTTCCAGAAGATAAACTCAAATCTTCCATTTTCGAAGGTGGAACGCGCATTATCAAAGCAAAAACTATTCTAATACAAAACGTGCGAGTCCGGGTCCCACCCGTTGTTATTGCAACCCCAGCGCCGTCTATCAGCAGATGGCGGGCCAGATTTGCTAAAAGAAACAAGAACAATCGTTTAAGCCTCAGCATTTAACTCCACACTGCGCTCAATAGCAAGGGAATCAAAAGGCAAGCCCAAGCCAAGCCCTCCACCTCCCCCATGGCTTCTCCCTTTTCCACTTCTCGCCCTTCTCCACCTTCACGTCGCTCTCCCCTCTTTACCCCTGTAAGTATTCTTCTTTTCTCTAATCCCCACGGATCAATTCTCTTAACTTCCTATGGTGTATTTTTTTAAAAAAAAATTGTTCCTTTCTTCAGACTGTTTATAGATTTTGGAACAGGAGAAAGAGAGAGAGAACGAGGAGTTGGCGATAAAAGGGGAAGAAGAGACAACGTCTTCCAAGCCCTACAAGCACCAACCTACACCTTTGCCGTCCTCCAAATCGACGTCTCTCAAGAAGCCATCCTCCACATCCAACGGCGCGGCTGAAGGCGCCGGCGACGACCGCTCGGTTTCCTGCACCAACTGCCGGCCCTCTGCCCGGGAGAAGATCTCTGTCGTCCCCCTCGACATCAACGGCCTCAAGCATCCTTCCTCCCTCAGCCCCGCCCCTGCCCGCCTCCTCCGCTCCCTCTTCCTCTCCCTTACCCACCGCAGCCCTCGCTCCCCCTCCGCCGCCGCCCCCTCCTCCTCCTCCGCCACCGCCGCTGACGAGTGGCGCCTCGCTGCGGAAGATCTCTCCTGGAAGCTCCTCCACGCCACCCGGAAGCGCGACGCGGCCCTCCTCGAGTCCTCCCGTCTCAAGAGCTCCCTGTCCGAGCTGGAGCGCAAGCTCGGCCGGCTCGAGTCCTACTGCCACGACCTCCAGGCCGCCCTCGACCGCCGCTCCTCTCCCAAGCCGGTTGTATCTCCGACTGGGTCCGCTTTCCCGGTCGAACCCTTCCTCCGGGCCGTCTCCGACGCACGCGTGGCGGTTCGCCGCCTGAGCCGCTCCCTCACCTCCCAGCTCCGGCCGGACCGGAGCACCGTCTTGCTACAGCCCCACGCAGCTGGTCAGTGGCGGCAGAAGCCGGGCGGCCTGCTCTTCTACATGGAGGCCCTGCTGAACCGGATGTTCTACGCGGGGTTCGAGGAGGGCGATCCGGACGAGGCGGTCGACCCTGCGGCCCGGTGCGATGCGAACCGGGCCGCCTACGAGGCAGTCCGGGGGCTCGGGTGGCACGATGTTCTGAGTAAAGGAACCCGGTTCTATAGCGAAGAATTGAGCCGGTTTTGTGACCGGAAGATGAGCGAGGTGGTGGGGATGCTGGGGTGGGCCCGGGCGTGGCCGGAGGCTCTGCTCCAGGCGTTCTTCGGGGCGGCGAAGGGGACATGGATAGTGCGGCTTCTGGCTCGGTCCGTGCACCCGCCGGTGCCCATACTGAGGGTGGACCGGGGGGTCCAGTTCGATCCACGGTTCATGGAGGACATCACGACCGACCGGGTCACCCAGCTCGAACCGGTGAGCGTGAAGATGATGGTGGCCCCTGGGTTCCACGTGTACACCAGCGGCGTGGAGCTGGTCAAGTGTACGGTGCTGTGCGTGTACGGTGGCAGTCGTAATGGTCACAGTAATGATGATAGTAAGAGTGCTCGTAGTAACAATGTTCTGCAGCAGAAGCGAGAGGTGAGGCAGGGGTGGGTTTGATTATTTTGTTTATGAAGTTCTTAGATGTGACGGGAAATAAGATAGAGGTTGTATTTATGATAAGCTCTTTTGCCTTCACCGATATGTGCATATCTTCGCATGTGCGTGCATGCGATATATTAGGTTGGCGCAAGAAACTATCACTTAAACAAAAGATTTATTTCTGTACCAAAAAAAAAAAAAAAAGGATTTATTTGTTTATAAGGTTCTTAATCTGAGGAGAAACAATTTGATACGGTGGACTGATTTATTTAAGTCGGGATTTAATCTTCGCCTATATATGTCCACATAAAACCTAAGACATTAAAGTAGATGGACCTAGCATGACGTGAAAAACCAGAAACAGTGAACTTTAATTTTCTTGTGCCCTATTTTTTTATCATCCTTATTTAGGTATGTTTTAAAGTTTACAGGTTCTGGAAGGACAAGTCCACATCACTTTTAGAAGGTCTACTTAGGATACCAATTTAAATCAATACTGGCTTAAGACATTAGTTATATATTGGATTAAGTTGATTATTGTTAGAATACCGGACCGAGTCTAAATTAGCTTATTTTGTTATATATCCCTTATAACCCTAAGAGGAGAGTACACTTGAATGTCTATAGAGATCGAGTATATTGGGCTATAGTCTCTACGGTAATTTTATATTTTTAATTTTTATTTTTATTAATAGTGAAGCTTTTGTATTGTCTCTATCAGTGGACATAGATCAACAGACTAAACCACATAAATATTGAGAGCCCTTATTCGTCTTTTGTTCTTTGCATATTTATTTGTCTTTTGCTTCCTTAATTTATTATTCTCCCTACCTATCACAACAAATGATATCAAAGCTTTGATCTTTTTGATTGGAATTTCATGATAATAACTGCAAAATTCAAAATTGAGAAGTTCATGGTGCGAGCAATTTTGACATCTGACAAATTAAGATGCTACTTATCAAGCCCACGATCCAAGATCACGAGTGTAGGGGTTATGGCAACCATCATATACTCATAGAGAATTCTCTCTACAAGTATGCAAGACAATCTAAACACAATATCAATATATCATAATAGAATTAATAATAAATTAAATCTAAAATTTAACTAACTAAAATCAATTTAATCTTTCATAAAGTTTCAACGATATTCAAAAGATCTTACATCAATTAAATTTTTGTTGGGTATAAAATATCCACAGCCGAAGTTCTCAACAGAATCAACTCCGAGAGGACTCCACCCGAACTCCCACGGGAGCCGGACTCCGCCCACGACTCCAACCTCAAGGGGGACTCCGCCCTGACTCTCACGGGAGCCGGGCTCCGTCGCCAACTTCGACTGCCGGTAAAATCCGTCCGGACTCCTACGGGAGCCGGACTTCGCGCCTGACTTTAATTGCAGGGGACTCCGCCCGGACTCCCATGGGAGCCGGACTCCGCCCACGACTCCAACCTCAAGGGGGACTTCGCCCGGACTCCCACGGGAGCCGGGCTCCATCGCCAACTTCGACTGCCGGTAAGATCCGTCCGGACTCCTACGGGAGCCGGACTTCGCACCTGACTTTAATTGCAGGGGACTCTGCCCAGACTCCTACGGGAGCCGGGCTCCGCCCGCGACTTCAACTCCGAGAGGACTCCGCCCGGACTCCCACGGGAGCCGGGCTCCGCCCACGACTCCAACCGCAAGGAGGACTCCGCCCGGACTCCTACGAGAGCCGGACTCCGTCATCAGCTCCGACCGCTACCGAACTTCAGCCGACGGATCTGCACTCCCAGGCAGGCCACAATAACGGCCACGATCCTGCTCCACTTCCTGCGGTGGATTCCGCACAGCTCCATCACTCCCTGACAGGCCGCAGTAACGGTCACAATACTGCTCCACTTCCTACGACGGATCCCGTACAGCTTCACTACTCCCTGGCAGGCCACAATAACGGCCACGATCCTGCTCTACTTCCTGCGACGGATACCACGTGATTCTCCCATCCGCTGGCAAGTCGCGACAACAGACGCCGCTCCACTCCCCACGGCGGACTCCACGTGGCACGCCCCAGTGATAGCCACGGGTCTACTCCACCACTCTTCGCAGCAAACTCCGCCTGACCCTGGGCAGCCCACTACCAGACGGTTACAGATGTCGCTATCAGGCTACTGCCCCCTCCGCCTATAAAAGGGGGCCCCAGATACGTTATTGAATAAGCTCTAGTTTTTTACCTAAAAACTCTGCTAAATTCTCCGTTCGAGCACTCCATTCTTGTTGAGGCAGAGAACTGACTTGAGCGTCGGAGGGTCTTGCGGAGTAACCCCACCTCCGGTTTAGACTTCTTTTGCAGGTCCCGGCGGCGACCGCGACTCCCTCGACTCCAGCTTCTCCGGCGCAAGCGGATTTTTGCACCAACAGGATTGGCGCTAGAGGAAGGGTGCGAACCTCCACAGTACCCTTGTTCTTAAAGGAGTGCTCAACGGAGCCGCCTTCGATCGTCTCCTCCGACATCCATTCCTTGTTTCCCCCACGGGATTCTTACTTGATGCCTCCCCGCAAGGCGTCCACGCGACAGTCCACGGCCTCCACAGCCAGATCTCAGGCTCCGGCCTCTCCTCCTGTTTCTCAACCTCCTCCTCCTCCTCCGACGGCGGCGGTCGGTGCGGAGCAGTTTGACCTGCTGGCGCAGCAGGTCAGAGGCCTCACAGAAGCTGTGCAGGCTATGCAACAGCAGCAGCCGCAGGCATCAGTACGCTCGGAAAGGGCATCCCCGAAACATCAGAATCCGACGGCGGGGCGGGCCACCTGGGCCAGCCACCCCGTCCTTCCTGGGAAAACGAACCCGAGGGTGGAGAGCCCTCAATCGGACCATGACTCCACCCCTGGAAGATCCTGCCCCCATTCTGCCAGAGGACCCTCGAGACTCGAAGTCGGGAGGATTTTCTGGACCAGAGGCTCCAGGAGATGAACCGACGGATCGAAGAGCTCCGCCATGCTCCCCCCACTTATGGTGAGGATATTTGTACTGACCCTCCCTTCTCTCAAATGATCATGCAGGAACCGATCCCGTCAAACTTCAAGCTCCCCCAGTTTGAAAGCTACGACGGGACTTCGGACCCGGTTGATCATTTGGAAGCCTTCCGGACGATGATGCTGCTTCACGGCGCTCCCGATGCCATTCTATGTCTTCCCATCCACCTTGAAGGGAACGACGAGGAACTGGTACTCGGCTTTGAAATCGGGTACCATCTTTTCCTTCGATCAAATGAGCCACCAATTTGTGGCCCATTTTGTCAGCAGCCGGCACCCCCGAAAGGGTTCGGAGTCCTCATCAATATCAAGCAGAGGGAAGGGGAGTCCATTCGGGCCTACATCAACCGTTTCAACGTCGCGACGCTGGAGGTCCGGAACTTGAACCAATCAGTCGCAATGGCCGCCCTGAAGGGTGGCCTTCAGAAGAATGACCTTTTGTTCTCCCTGGAGAAGAAGTACCCCAGAATTTTGCTGATTTGCTGGCCCGGGCTGAAGGATACACCCGAGCGAAAGAAGCCTTCAAAATGAAGGATGAAGAAACAGCGAGGGAGCGGCAAGCGGGAGACTCGAGTAAGCCCGCAATTGAAAAAAGGCCCAGAGAAGCCCGACCGCGTTCTCGATCCCCTCCTGGGCACAAGCGTGCCCATACTCCACCCTGGGTACGCAGGCAGAGAAGTCCGGATCGCGGGGTTCAGCGGGGTTCCCCACCGGAGAGATTCGCAACTACGCCCCCCTCAACGCCTCGAAGGCCCAGATACTGATGGAGGTCAGGGAGCAGCTCCCTAGGCCAGAGAGGATGCGCACACACCCCGGGAAGCGCAACCCCAACAAGTTCTGTCTCTACCACCGCGACCACGGCCACGACACGGAGGAATGCATCCAGCTCCGGGATGAGATCGAGGAGCTCATTCGGCGAGATCGACTCGACAGGTTCATCCGACGCAGGCCTGAGGGTAGAGGAGATCGGCCAAGGGCCCTTCCGCAACCTGAACCACCAAGAATGGAGGACCAACCCGGGGACCGGCCTCCCATCGGGACCATCGACTCCATCACCGGAGGGCCTCAAGGAGGAGCAGACCTCCCGCAACCGTGGAACTCGGAAATCTGTAAATGTATCACTTACGATTTCACTTTGAATCTAAATTTCTTTCTACTTGACGTACTCTTCCCATTTGGCATGGATTTGCCACGACTGGATATGACCCCTCCAAACGCCTGAAACAAAGTTATGTTGGGAACGGGGGGAGAACCCCATCCTAACATACCTGAAATGAAAGTCCGACTATCTCGAGATCAGATTGGGGGAGAGGCCTTACAACGCCCTAATGTGCCCCCACAGCCATGTCAGAAACAGGAGGAAGACCTCGTCCTGACATGAGCAAAGTCAAAGGCCCGATTCTTTTAGACCGGATGGGGGGAGAGGCCTTACAGCGCCCTAATGTGCCCCCACAGCCATGTCAGGAACAGGAGGAAGACCTCGTCCTGACATGAGCAAAGTCAAAGGCCCGGTTCTTTTAGACCGGATGGGGGGAGAGGCCTTACAGCGCCCTAATGTGCCCCCACAGCCATGTCAGGAACAGGAGGAAGACCTCGTCCTGACATGAGCAAAGTCAAAGGCCCGGTTCTTTTAGACCGGATGGGGGGAGAGGCCTTACAGCCCCTAATGTGCCCCCACAGCCATGTCAGGAACAGGAGGAAGACCTCGTCCTGACATGAGCAAAGTCAAAGGCCCGGTTCTTTTAGACCGGATGGGGGGAGAGGCCTTGCAGCGCCCTAATGTGCCCCCACAGCCATGTCAGGAACAGGAGGAAGACCTCGTCCTGACATGAGCAAAGTCAAAGGCCTGGTTCTTTTAGACCGGATGGGGGGAGAGGCCTTGCAGCGCCCTAACGCGCCCCCACGGCCATGTCGGGAATGGGAGAAGAACCTCGCCCTGACTTGAGCAAGGTTGAAGGCCCGGACTCCTACAGGAGTCGGACTCCGTCCGTGACTTCTGCAGCAAGGGAGACTTCGCCCTGACTCCTACGGGAGCCGGGCTCCACCCACGACCTCTGCAGCAAGAGAGACTTCGCCCGGACTCCTACGGGAGCCGGGCTCCGCCCACGACCTCTGCAGCAAGAGAGACTTCGCCCGGACTCCTACGGGAGCCGGACTCCACCCCACAACTTCTGCAGCAAGGAAGACTCCGCCCGCCCTGGCAATGGCCCTTACGTGCCCTCGCGGGAACGGGAGGAGAACCTCGTCCTGATGGTGACGAAACCCGGCCGCCCAACGAGATCGGATGAAGGAAAAAAGCCCCTTAGCGGCACCTCCACGCTCCTGTGCAACCCCGCAAAGGGCAAGGGGAGGGCCCTCACTCGAGAAGAGGAGGAAAATTAAAAAGGATGGGTGATGAACTACGACGAAAACAGATGAAGGATGAACCGCACCAAAGACCTAAAAGACTTCGTCCCAATGGAGACGGGGAGTTCCTACCAAACACCCCCGGCCTCTAAAAAGACTCCCGACACAGGCCAGGAGGATAGCGACATCCCCAAAGTAATGCGGAGTCCGGACCGCCAAGCTCGGGCTTACGGCCATATACGACGAGGAAGGCAAGCTAACGCATTGACGACTGGGCACCTCCCAACGATGTCTACATCAGACAAGTCGAACGACAAGAAAAGTTCGGCGGACGATAATCTAATACAATGCGTGACAAGGTAACACAAAACACCCTTTTCATTCCATTTCCGAAATACACGCTATAAAGTCCGGAAGGCCAAGGAAAGAAAAGCAAAACAACAAAAAGGAAGTAAATACATGAAAAGACAGAAGGACGAAAAGAGCTCTAAGGAGGCTCTGCTCCCTCTGACCTAGAGTTGTCTGCTCCACCCCTCATCCAGGATTACCTTAGATTCTCAATTTCTTCTTCTAGCTCTTTCCTTTTCTGCAGCGCGTCCTGGAGTGCCCGACGAAGTTGCTGGCTCTCGCCTCCGCCTCTCGATGCCTCTTCCTCAAGACCTCAGATTCTGCCTCCGCGTCCGCGACGGCCCGCTGCTCGTATGCCAGTTGAATCTTCAGTTGTTGCAGCTCGGCTGTCTTTTCTCCGAGGGCGACAGAAATCCCTTCAACGGTTCTCTTAGGGATTGGAGCTCCTCAGAATCCCAGGCGGAAGTAAGCTGAGCCCTGCTGGCCAGCTGCCTCTGGAGACGGACGACTTCGTCGGTCGCCGCCCTGAGTCTCCCTTTATATTCCTCCACCTGCCTGCGCCAGCTGGTCCGATGCACGTCGTGACTCACCTCGGCATCCTGAAGCTACCGCTGAAGGTCGAAGACCTTCTTCGACCACTCCTGGTCGCCGTCAACCCGAGCCAAGAGCCGGGATGAACTTCCTTCCAGCTGGCCGATCTTCCCCTTCGCGGCTGACAGTTTCACCTTGAGGGCGCTAATCCTGGCGGCCTGAGCCCAAATTCGGTCGCTGGTGCTCTTCTTGCATTCCTCAAGCTCCTTCACGAAATCTGCCTTCCTCCGGCTATACTCCATGATCCCCTTCACGTGAAGATTCTGAAAGTGGGTGGCCTCCACGGCGGCTTCAGAATGACCTTCCCTCAATCTGCGAAGCTCGCCTTCCATCTTCTTTGACTTCTTTGTCAAGTGAAGGACTTCCTTCTTCAGCAGCTGGATCATCGACTTCAGCGGGACCCCCAGGGACAAGGGAAGTGCTTCTGCAGGACACTGCATCGGAAGGCAAAAGCGTCAAAGCACGACTCATCGTAGGAAGAAAAACAGAGAGAAGAAGGGGAGGGAGGAGAAGCCATCTGCGACAAAAAATTCAGCTTTATTGATTGGATGATTCTTGAAGACAAAAAAGAAAAGAAAAATTGCGATGAAATAAAAATACAAGGTCGGAGGTCTCAGACCTCAGGGGTGGGGGTTGGAGAACTCGGCGTCCCCGGCAAGGGGGCCGCAACAGCAGTAGCGGCTGGTGAGGGACCGGCCTCGTCTTCGGACTCCTCGCCTAGAAAACTGAGGTCGAGCTCCAAAAATTTTCTGGCCACCTTCTCTTGGCAGAGCTCAAACCCCTTGATGAATGCCTCCTGGCCGAATTGGACATTCAGATCCATCATCTCCACGGAAGCCTTGAATTCTCTACCGCAAGGACTCTGACCTTCGAGACCAGGACCGGAATCTGCTCAGCCAAGTTGGCGACCTCGGCCTCCGCCCTTCTCGCCGACTCCTCCAAGGTCTGCCTCTCCTCCTCCCAGGCTTGTTTCTCTCTTTCCAGGGCCTCTTGGAGGGCGACTATTTCGGCCGTCTTTGCTTGGAGGCGAGCAACCTCGGCCCGGCAGTGCTCCTCCACCTGGAGGATGTCCCTTCTCGCACGGTTCACCGCCTCGATATTGGCGAGGAGCTGATGCCCAATCTGCAAGGGCAGCTAGGAGATCAGAACAAAGGCCGAAAAGCCAGGTAAATAAAGATTTGCTTACCTCAAGGAAGGACCCCAAAGAGTCCCAGGCCCGCTGCTCAGGATCGACGCGGTCGATCCTCTCGACGATGTCGGGCAGAATGCAGCCGTCGATCAACCGCCTGATCAAGTCCCTGTCATTGAAGGGATTCTCTGGCCCCTCTTCGGAGCAGAGGGACTCGTCAGCGGCAGTTCGATGGCTACTCACCCTGCGGGCCACCGATTTCCTTCTCTTTCCCCTCACGGCCACGGGCGCCTCCGTGGAGCGGACCCCCAAATAGGGGCCCCGGTCGGTGGACTCCTCGAGGAGGCCCGGGGAGTCGTTGCCTCGGCATCCGAGGGAATGTCAATCGTTGGAGCCGCTTGGGCGGGTGCAGCCAAGCTCGACTCCTCTGCCCTGGCCCTCTTCGCCGATCTGGAGGTCGCGACACCCTTTCTTTTGTGGGCCCTGAGGCCCCTGGCAAGCATCCGCGCTGCTTCGGCGTCCATTCCTTAAAAAAAAAAAAAGAGAGAGAAGAAGAAAAAGAAGCAAACCAATTAATCGAGAGTCGGAAATAAAAAAAAATAAAAAGAAAAAGAAAAAAAAAGAGAGAAGAAGAAAGAGGAGAAAAGGAGAGAGAAGGAAGAAGAGTAAAAAAAGAGAAAGAAAAAGAAGAAGGACAGAAGAAAAGAAGATAAGGGAAGAGATGAAGTACTCGCAGGATCCTGGGGGCTCAGGCCAATGTTGAACAGAAATTGCTCCCTCAGAAGATTGGGAAGGGAAGGAGCGGAGTAGGCAAGAAGCTTCCGGGCAGCCTGAAGGTCATCCTCCCCCAGGCTGGGGGCCCGACGGACAGAATCCCTCAGAGAGCCCCAAGGGGGCAGGCCCAGCCTCAAGGTCGGGCAGTGGACGAAGAGGTATTTTTCCTTCCAATTATGGATTGAAGAAGGGGCACCTTTCAGCAACCCCTTCTTGCCGAACTGAGGGGAGAAGTACCACCAGTCCTTTGCCGAAGGATGGCGCTTGAAAGTATAGAAGTGCCTAAATAGGGAGAGGAACGGTTGGACCTCGACTACATGGCAAAGAGAGAGAAATCCTATCAAAAATCTAAAAGAATTCGGGGCCACAGAAGCTAAGGAGATGTCTAAGAAGCGGAAGAGGGCGACAACAAAGGAAAGAAGTGGAAGCCGGAGTCTGGCACGGAACGCCTCCTGATACAGACAAAAATGACCGAATGGAGGAGTGCTAGCCCGGTCAGAAGGGCTAGGCAGCTCCAGGTCGTACTCCAGAGAAACTCCATACTGAACCCTTATCAGAAGGAGTTCCTCCGGAGTCAGGGAACATGGAATGACGCCCGGTGCAAAAATCGGGCGGAGCCCAGCCCCAGACGTGGGTTCGTCCACAGAGCAAGGGACCTGGGATTTTGAGGCGGAAGAACTCCCGAAACTGCAGGGAGCAGAAGAGCCGGACGACATTTTGAGTAGCTTCGAATGAGGGCTCCAAAGATCCCGAAGAAAATGGACAGGACGAAGGGCGAGGGGTCACAGGAAACTAACTCGGAGGAATACAAAAACAATGGCAAAGAAGAAGTCCCTAAGCGGTGGGAAGAGAGTTGAAGGTGCTGGAACTAACCTAGATCGCTCTAAGGGACCGGAGGGATGAAGACAGGGATGATTTGGAGGGCGCCTACGGTTCGAGAAGATACCAACTGAAACAGGGCTCTTGAAGGGAAGGCAGACACTGATAAAACTCTGGAATGGAATAGGGCCCCTAAAGGTGGAAGGACGGGTTTAAATAGACCCTGGGATCCGGCGCCATGATGATCGCGAATCCCCCCAGGCCAGTCCGCGTCCGACACGTGTCCCACTCCCCCCGACGAGCGGCTAAAAGCGGCTGACGAATCGGCAGAGCCATTATGGCACCGTACCTGGGCCAGTGTACCGGCGAAAATTTTGAAGGGTCCCTTCGTATCGCCCCAATTCGAAAAGACTCCAGCACGCGCACATTTAATGCCAAAATATATGGGGGCGGCCGTGCGCAGGATTCGAGGGGACAACTTCAGCTATGCCAATCTCTCTGTACTTCCTTCATTCGAAATTCAAACTCGAAAGTAGGGGGACTGGTGTTGGGTATAAAATATCCACAGCCGAAGTTCTCAGCAGAATCAACTCCGAGAGGACTCTGCCCGGACTCCCACGAGAGCCGGACTCCGCCCATGACTCCAACCTCAAGGGGGACTCCGCCCGGACTCCCACGGGAGCCGGGCTCCGTCGCCAACTTCGATTGCCGGTAAGATCCGTTCGGACTCCTACGGGAGCCGGACTTCGCACCTGATTTTAATTGCAGGGGACTCCGCCCGGACTCCCACGGGAGCCGGACTCCGCCCACGACTCCAACCTCAAGGGGGACTTTGCCCGGACTCCCACGGGAGTCGGGCTCCGTCGCCAACTTCGACTGCCGGTAAGATCCGTCCGGACTCCTACGAGAAGCCAGACTTCGCACCTGACTTTAATTGCAGGGGACTCCGCCCGGACTCCTACGGGAGCCGGGCTCCGTCCGCGACTTCAACTCCGAGGGGACTCCGCCCGGACTCCCACGGGGGCCGGGCTCCGCCCACGACTCCAACCGCAAGGAGGACTCCGCCCGGACTCCTACGGGAGCCGGACTCCATCATCAGCTCCGACCGCTGCCGAACTTCAGCCGACGGATCAGTACTCCCAGGCAGGCCACAATAACGGCCACGATCCTGCTCCACTTCCTGCGGCGGATTCCGCGCAGCTTCATCACTCCCTGACAGGCCGCAGTAACGGTCACAGCACTGCTCCACTTCCTACGATGGATCTCGTGCAGCTCCACTACTCCCTGGCAGGCCACAATAACGGCCACGATCCTGCTCCACTTCCTGCGACGGATACCACGCGATTCTCCCATCCGCTGACAAGTCGCGACAACAGACGCCGCTCCACTCCCCACGGCAGACTCCACGTGGCACGCCCCAGTGATAGCCACGGGTCTACTCCACTACTCTTCGCAGCAAACTCCACCTGACCCTGGGCAGCCCACTGCCAGACGGTTACAGATGTCGCATCAGGCTACTGCCCCCTCCGCCTATAAAAGGGGGCCCCAGATACGTTATTGAATAAGCTCTAGTTTTTTACCTAAAAACTCTGCTAAATTCTCTGTTCGAGCACTCCATTTTTGTTGAGGCAGAGAACTGACTTGAGCGTCGGAGAGTCTTGCCGGAGCAACCCCACCTCCGATTTAGACTTCCTTTGTAGGTCCCGACGGCGACCGCGACTCCCTCGACTCCAGCTTCTCCGACGCAAGCAAATTTTTGCACCAACAATCTTAAATAATAATTTTATAAAATATAATAATAAATCTATATCTAAACTTGATTGATACTATCGACTCTTACCTCTATACTCACTTCCAAGTAGTATCCACATTCACAATTAAGAATCTAAATCTATAAAATAAAAGAGAGATGATGAACTTGATAGTCCAATAACTAATGAATATCCTAACTAGATATTTCAAATCTTATTATAAGATATAATATTCAAGAACAATTATCAAGAATAAACATAAGAACATATTTTATGTTAAATCAAATATTTTTAAATGTTTATATGCAAATATAACCATAAATTCAATTTGAATCAAATAACATATAACTCAATAGCCTTAAATATGACCATATTTATACTCTGTGGCAGGATCAGAATAGAAATAGTGAGCTCAATTAGAGTGCCAATGAATAACCCCCATTGGCTGTGAGCTCGGTGTGGCGCTTCCTGTTGGGTTCCGATCATACAGTAGAAAGTATATTTTAAAATTTTTAAAACATGTATATCGAAAGTTTTAACAATTAAAACTGTCGAACTGAAACCTAAACCCTAGAATTGTTGGAATTTGAGATTAGGGGCATGCATGTATGTTTCAAAATTTTATTTTCTAAACATCGTAGCAGAATACAAGATTAAAATACTTTTAATCTGAATCATGTATGCATAAAAATATAAAACCACAAAGATCTAATTCATGTGCTGAAATTGACATATGCTGAAATTCAGATTGTGATCAAATCACATAACTGTTTCGTAATTTTTTTCTTCAAATCTGAATCTGAAAGAGAAGAGATTTCTTCTAGCCGCATAAGTGTCCGACTTCTATGGGTATCTACCCAGGATTAGTCTGGAACAGTCCTCTTCAAATTGAATTTTCTTCTTTAAAAAAATTCAACCTACTGAATCTGAACGAAGTCTGGATTGCGATCAACACTTGATCTCTTTCCTTGATCTTCTTCTTCTCTTCTTCTCTTGCCTTTCTCCCTTGCTTTGTGCTGCTACTATGCCCTAAAAACCAGCAATGGAGGGACGCCCAACAGCTTGAGCATGAGGAAGAAGTGGGACGTCTCAACTAGGTGGGACGTGTGGGATGCCAAGGGAGAAGAGAAAGGGAGAGGAAGAGAGGGTGTGGGCACCTCCTGTGGGGCGTGTGAGCTGTTGGTTGGATGCCCTAAAGACCTTAGGGGAGGTCTTTTTAAATAGACATAAGGATTGAATCCTATTCAATCTCATAATACTAGTCCTATTTGCATTAGGTTTCCTAGTGACTTAAGTTATTTAACTTACATTAGGAATCCTATTAGGCGCCAACTCTTGAAGTCCTTGCACTCAATTAAACACATCCTTTTTTGTACCCAAGGGATGCCCCATATCAGACTAAAAGCCCTTCTAATTATAGGACATGTCCAATTTGATCCAATCAAGGTGGCGCCCCATAATAACTATCAAGAAAATTAATAAAGGACTTGCACCCTTAATTCACATGATCCAAAATCTTAGACACCCAACAATTGGAGTCAAATGAATCTTATTCATATAGGTTATTAGCAGATAATTAAATTTGAATTATCTTATCAAATAAAAAATCCAAACGGAAAGAGAAATTAGGTCCAACCATATGCTAGCAAGGTTATCTTGAACCGAATCGAATTTCTTTAAACTCAACTGACACTTCATAAGCTCAATAGCTAATTCCAGACCTAATCTCTTTGTTGTGTGACCCCATAGATTTAATTCTATCTGATAGTGAGATATATAATGATCTCTATCAAAATATCATTGAAACTCTTTTTAATAGATCGGAACAGTTTCACTCTTACTCATCAAGAATTGTCGATCCAGAGTAACACTAGTGAATTCTCACAATCTATCAGTGACACCTAGCAGTATGTAATGACAATTCAGTAGAATTGAAATGAACCTCTAGGTGTAGTTAACATGTGATTCAGTCCTTCTATCGTGAGTTTTGATTTGATGGCAGGTCATGGATAAATCATCAAACCTCATCACCGGTCATATGATATATTCAATTAGCTTAAGTCTAAATGTGATTCCTATAAAATTTTTTTTCATCAATCATACTACTATGGCCATAGATTCTTGGACTTAGCCTTTCAAATTTCATAGGACTACTCTTCTCTATCAAGGTTGATAGATCCCATCTTGATGTGCACCCTATTTCTATAGTGGACCAACTGTCATCAACATCTATTACAAAGGCTCATTGAGACCCATGTTTATATGTCAGTCAAACTCCAGCAGCCTCACTATGAGCAGTAGTACAATCTCAGATCAAAAGATCATTCACATAACTACAGCATCGAGACAATCACTGATGATTGAATAGAAATTTAAATGATCTCTCATATAATCATGCTCAATACTAATTGTTCTCTAACAACATCCACACTCGTCGTCTAGTGTCTCTACACTATAGACTAGAGACTCATCTATTCTGAAGGAAGCAATTTGTGTGTCAATCTATCCGGATCGATCACCACCTCATATGATCCTATGATCGGGAGTATTTAGAAATTAAATATATATCTCTAATTCTCAATATTTTGAGAATATGTATCAAAAATTAATTTCATAGATAATTCAAGGACATATCACACTTGAATGAAAGATAAATTTATCCTTTTATTGATCAAATCAATATATTAAGTATAAAATTGCATCATAGAGTTATTACAATGTGTCAGCCATATTGACTTTTAGGACATATATCTAACAATCTTTCACTTAGACTAAAGTCAATTGGCCATAAATCTAAGTCCCATCTTCTCAAGGTGGACTTCTATTTTTGGTTGGTTCAACTGCTTAGTCAGTGGGTCTACCATGTTGTCTGCGGAGTCTACTTTTCATACCTCGACATATTTTTTTTCGAGGTAGTCGTGTATAATGTGATGCCGCCACTCGATGTGCTTCGATTTCTGATGAGACCTGAGCTCCTTAGTAAGTACTATGGCTCCATTGTTGTCGTAGTAGAGTGGTACAGCATCCGATGTCATAACCTCAAATTTTATGATGAATTTCTTAAACCAGAAGCCTTCCTTTGCAGCATCTAAAGCAGCGACATACTCAGCCTCTGTGGTTGAATCTGCTATGATGGGTTGCTTGGAACTCTTCCAGCTAACTGCACCATCATTACAAACAAATATATATCTTGACGTAGACTTTCTATCATCAAGATGAGACATGAAGTTTGAGTCAGTATACCCTTCGACTTGCAACTCAGAATCTCCTCCAAAGATCAAGAACAAATCCTTAGTTCTTCTTAAGTACTTAAGGATGTTCTTCATAGCTATCCAATGCTCCTCGTTTAGATTCTTCTGATACCTACTCGTGACACTCATAGCAAGGGCAATATCAGGTCGAGTACATAGCATGACATATATGAGGCTCTCCATGGCTGAGGTATAAGGAATCCTACTCATGCGCTATATTTCTTCAGATGTGATTGGACATATCATCTTGAAAAGTTTAATACTATGCCTAAGAGGTAAAAGTCCTCTTTGGAGTTTTTCATGCTAAACCTCTTTAGCACTTTTTCTATGTACAGCTTTTGTTACAGGCCTAGCATCCATTTAGATCTATCCCTATACACCTTTATTTAAAAAATATAGGATGCTTTCTTTGGATCTTTCATAGAGAATTTCTTAGGCAACCATCTTTTGACCGTGGTCAGCATGGAAATATTATTCCTAATAAGGAGAATATCATCTACGTACAATACAAAGAATGTTATCGTGCTCCCACTGACCCTTTTAATATACATGGTTCCTCTTCATTTTTTATGAATTCAAATAATTTGATTACCTCATCAAAATGATGGTTCCAACTCTGAGAAGCTTACTTTAATCCATATATGGATCTTTGCAGCTTGCAGACTCTATGATCATCATCACCAGATGTGAAACTCATAGGCTGCTCTAGATAGATATCTTCCTCAAGATATCCATTCAGAAAAATAATTTTCACATCCATCTGACAGATTTCATAATTATAGTAAGCTGCAACAGCAAGCAGAGTACGGATGGATTTCAATATGACAACGGACGTGAAGATTTTTTGATAGTCAATGCCCTCGCACTAACTATAACCTTTAGCCACAAGCCTAGCTTTATAGGTCTCTACCTTACCATCGGCACCTATCTTCCTTTTGTAGATTCATTTATACTCAATGGGTACAATACCCTCAGGTGATCCACTAAGGTCTAGACTTGGTTCGAGTGCATCGAGTGAATTTCTGACTTCATTGCATCTAACCATTTCTCGAAATCGATATTAGACATCACCTCGTCAAAGGTATTAGGATCATCATCATGATTCCTATCTTCCATAAGGAATATTTTCTTTACTTCCTCCATAAGCATACCCATATATCTTTCAGGAAGTCATGAGACCCTACTAGATCTATGAAGTGGTTGAGAAATATCTACTACTGGCTCATGGATAATGGGTTCTTGAGGATCTATAGCTCTTGGCTCTTCAGAGACCTTCTTTTCAAGCTTAACAAATCTCTCACTACCACCATCCTAAATAAATTATTTTTTTAGGAATATGGTGTTTCGACTCACAATCACATTGTGGTCTTGTGGAAAGTAGAAGTAGTATCCTATGAATTCTTTAGGATACCCTATAAAGCAAGCTATAATAGATCTATCCTCTAATTTATTCGTCATCTATCTCTTGACATAGGTCGGACATCTTCAAGTCTTAAGATAACCTAGACTCGACTTCTTACTGACCCATATCTCATACAGTGTGGTAGGAACGGACTTTGATGGAACTGTATTCAATAGATGAATTATGGTTAACAGGACATATCCTCAAAGATATAAGGGTAGATCAGTGAAGCTTATCATGGATCTGACCATATCTAATAGGATCCTGTTCCTCCTATCGGATATCCTGTTGAGCTGAGATGTTCCAGGAGGCATCCATTGAGAGACTATACCATTGTCCTTAAGATATCTCAAAAATTTTTGACTAAGGTATTTATCTTCTTGATCAGATCAAAAAATCTTAATAGGTTTGTCTGTTTATTTTTCTACTTAATGTTTGAATTCTTCGAACCTTTCAAAGATCTCAAACTTGTGTTTCATCAGATACACATACCCATACCTAGATAGATTATCGATAAATGTAATGAAGTAGATATAACCTATTGGATTCCGACCACGCAGCGAAAAGTGACTTTTAAAATTTTTTAAAACACTCAAATCAATAGCTATATCAAATAAAACTATCGAGCCGAACCCAAAACCCTAGAATCATCTTGCCAAACACGATCAAAGCATATTCAAGCATACAAAGAGATAAAATATTATATTTTAACTAAAATAGAAAAGTGGCACGTTGGTGTTCTCCACAAGACCCCAAGGTAGAAGTCCTCCAACAGTGATCCACACAGAAGTTGGCCAAGATCTTTCCCAATCGGTGCGCAGCCGCAGTCTTGTCTTCTCAAAAACACTGTCAGCTTCAAACTTACGTCACGATCGCACCAAAGTCCAGTTGCTTTTGATCTTACCATCAAGAAGATACTCTTCAGATATCACACAACCTATGATTTAATTTTTGGCTCCAACATATAGAAAAATCAAATCTTAGGGTACTCCAACAATACTTGCTAAAAATCTCACCACCCTTATAGCAACTTTTGCCACTCAAATTCTGCTATTTTTTTTTCTCAAAATTTTTTCAAATTTTTTTCTATAATTTCCACATCTCTTCTCTTTGGCTCACTCAAAATCTCAGCTAGAATCTATCTAGGGCATCCTCTATAAATAAGGGACCAGGGGACGTTACATCGGATGAAGGGGCACCAACTTTTGGCACTCCAAATTCCCATGTGCCAAATAAATTCACTGAGTAAATTTTTGGTGATTCAGATACTTAAAATAGAAGGGCTCTTCCTTTTCTATGTGCTATAAAAATTTCATTAATTTTTGGCATCAAAACATAGGATTTCTGATTTATCTTCTAAGGCAATGCATTTAATAAAGAGCCTTTTTTAAGGACTCTTTATTTCTCATGCTGAATTGAGGTGGGCGGCAATTATACTTTGGCATGGCTTTTGGTGAATATGGTGGAGTCCTTCTCCACTTAAAACTGGTCTAAGTTGGATAAGGATCCAATCTAAATTGATCCTATCTCATTAGGTCAAAGCTAACTAGTCTTGGTTAGCTCAAATACTTTGAACCAAATCAATTTGGAAACTTGGGTTAATACAATGTGCTAGCATATCAAATTAATCCATAAAATTTATATTAAATTCTAATTAAATCAGACAAGGTTAAATTTCAAAGTGTGTGACCCATTGAGTTTCAAATCTAGCCAGCAGTAGATCAGGACTTTCGACGTAATTCTAATCTGATGAGATTAGGTTATCCGAAGAGTCCTAATCAACTTGTACTCTTCCAAATTGATTCCAAAATTAAATTCTTTCAATTTTTATCAAGTTCACAAGTCAAGATTGATGTCTAGCAATATATCATATCTATCTAAAAGATTTAAAATTTTAGTTAAAAATTATCAAAATACCCTTCAGTAGTAAGTTTTCGTGTAATTCAATTCTTCAGTCAAACAACATCCCAGATGAGCTGTGAGCATGAAAATATGTCAAACACAATCACTTATCTTTATATATCTCGATCTGAAAGTGATAATTCAGTTGATGATATATTAAAAACTCTTTTCTAATTATTATCCTGCTTTGGCCAAAGACTTCCAGAATCACCATCTTATGAGATCACATAGGATGTTCGCTCCCCTTATTAAAAGTGACTGATCCCTTATTGATCATTCACAACCTTCATGCATACTTGACTATATTCAAAACATCTCACATAAGGATCAGAGAATCAAGTTAGGCAGCGAACCAAAATATGGATCCACGTATACAAGGTACCATGGTGACCTCAAGTCAAAAGATCACTTACACAACTCCCACTAGAGAATTATTAGTTGACATGTAAATAAGACTTCATCTGATTATTCTCTCACAGGTCAATTCAGTGAACTCATTCTCTAATAAGTACCCATATCCTTGTATTAGTGTCACTACACAAGTGGTTGTGAGATCAACCACCCTCATTTCTGAGCATACATAGGACATGCCAGTCTGACCGATATCATTGATCCCTAACTCAATGTACCAACGATTAGAAATATTTTAGATCAGGGCTATCAAAGATTTAGGTCTCACTGATGTGATCTCATCACGGTCCTAAAATTATTGTCCAGACATATGGGGTTCATTATAATCTTAAAATTAATAAGATGCTGTATATAATGAATCAAAAATATTAATTTTATTAATAATATTAATATCAATTACATAAATATGAAAGATAAATTACAATAAACATCTTATCGCATCCCATATGTGATTGACTTGTAGGACATAATTTTTTCAATCTTCCATTTGCACTAAAGCCAATCGCCCCTATACTTGATACCCATGCTATCAAGGTGGCAGTCAAACTGCTGCATTGACAAGACCTTAGTAAATGGGTCTGCTATATTGTTCTTAGTGTCAATACGCTCCACGATCACATCGCATCTTTCAACTATCTCCTGAATGAGGTGGAATCATCTTAGGATGTGCTTGGATTTATGATGAGATCTTGGTTCTTTGGTTTGAGCAACTACCTCAGTATTATCATAATAAAGAGACACTAATTGTTCAATTCCTGGAACCACTCCCAACTCTGTGATGAATTTCTTCATCCAGACAGCCTCCTTAGCAGCCTCACTTACAGCAATATACTCAGCTTCAGTGACTGAGTTAGCAACAGTTTGCTATTTGAAATTTTTTCAACTTACTGCACCACCATACAAGATGAACACATATCCAGATATCGATTTGCTATCATCTGGATCAGATTAAAAATTAGAATCAATATAACCTTTTAGTTTTAAATCAGATTCACCATATATTAGAAAAACATCTCTAGTTTTTCTCAAGTACTTGAGTATATTTTTCACAGTTTTCCAATGATCCTCTCCGGGATCAGCTTGAAATCTGCTTACAATGCCCAAGACATAAGCCACATCAGGCCTGGTACATAACATAGCATACATTATTGATCTTATTGTCGAAGTATAAGAAATAGAACTCATTCTATTTTTCTCTTCAGGTGTCTTAGGAGACATCTTCTTAGAGAGTTGTATGCCATAACCTATGGGCAAGTAACCTCTTTACTTCCCTCCATGTTGAATCTCTTCAACACAAGATCAATGTACCTAGACTGGGACAAGCCTAGTATCCTTTTCGATCTATCCCTAGAGATCTTTATACCAAGTATATGGGATGCTTCATCCAAGTCTTTCATGAAAAATTTTTGTGATAGTCAAGTCTTGACCAATTGCAACATCGGGATATCATTCTCAATGAGTAGTACGTCATCCACATACAAGATCAAGAAGATAATAGTACTCCCACTACTCTTCTTGGACACACAAGGTTCATCCATATTTTTGATGAAGCCAAACAATTTGACTGTCTCATCAAAATGGATGTTTTAGCTCCTCGATGCTTGCTTTAATCTATATATGGATCTATTCAGCTTGTATACCTGATTTGCTCTCCTACTTGAGACAAATCCCTCTAGCTGAGTCATATAGACTTCTTTCTCAAGTTTTTCATTGAGAAAGGCAGTCTTGACATCCATCTACCAGGTCTCATAGTCATGGTATGCTACAATAGTAAGCATTATCCAAATAGACTTGAGCATAGCTACCGACGAAAAAATTTTTTCATAATCAACACCTTATTTTTGTCTGAAATCTTTTGCCACAAACCTGGCCTTATAGGTCTCTACCTCGTCATCTACTCTAATCTTCTTTTTGAAGATCCATTTGCAGCCTATTGAGGTCACACCCTCAGACGCATCAACCAACGTCCAAACTTGGTTGGCATACATGGAGTCTATTTCAGATTTCATGGCATTGAGTCACTTGTCAGAGTCAGTACTCATGACAGCTTTCGAATAGATCGTAGGCTCATCATTCTCAATGATGTGGGTTGTATTGTCATTCTCAATGATAAACCCATATCTGAGGGTACACTACACACTCTACTTAAAATTTGGAGAGAAAGTGTGTGTAGTGGCTGTGTCTCAACAATAGGCACATCTGATTGAGAACCATCTGATGAATCCTAGATGGATTATAGGTTTTGAACTTTCTCAAGTTCAACAGACCTCCCATTGCCTCCTTCTAGGATAAACTCTTTCTCCAAGAAAATGGCATGCCTACCAACAAACACCCTTTGTTGAGTAGGATTATAGAAGTAATATCCTATACTCTTCTTGAGATAACCTACAAATCTATATTTTTCTGATCTAGTATCCAGCTTATGTCCATCAATATTTTTCATATAAGCTGGACAGCTCCAAATCTTAAGATGCTTAAGATATGATCTTTTTTTCTTTTTATATTTCATATGGAGTGCTAGAAACAGATTTCGAATATACTTTATTTAAAATATATGTGGAGCCTCGAGGGCGTATCCCCAAAAAGATAATAGAAAATTCATGAAATACATCATGGACCGTACCATATTTAATAAGGTGCGATTCCTCCTTTCTGCAATTCTATTTAATTGTGGAGTATAAGGAGGTGTCCATTGAGAGAGTATACCATTTTATTTTAAATAATCGAGGAACTCATTAGAAAGTATTCTTCTCCTCGATCCGATCGAAGAGCTTTAATACTTTTACCAGTTTGTTTCTCGATCATTCTTTGATGCACTTTAAATTTATCAAATGCTTTAGATTTATATTTCATTAAATACACATATCCAAACCTAGACATATCATCAGTAAATATGATGAAGTAAGAGTATCCACCTCTGATTTGAATCGACATTGGACCACACACATCAGTATGTACAAGGTCCAAAATATCACTCATCCGATCTCCATGTCCAGTAAATAGAGTCTTGGTTATTTTTTTCATGAGGCAAGTTTCACAAGTTCCATATAATTCATAATCATAAGGATCAAAAAAATTATCTTTGTATAACTTGTTAATCCTTGACTTATTTATATGGCCAAGTCGGTAGTTTCAGAGGTATGTGACATTCACATCCTCTCTCTTTTTTTGTTCATATTATTAATATGAAGCACATTATCATTAAGTGAAAGAAACATAAGACCATTATCAATAAAAGCACTTCCATAATATTCATTAGAAAAATATATAGAACAACCATTGTTCTTTGCAATTATTTAAAAATCTTGTTCTAATAACAATGGTATAGAAATAATATTTCTAACAATATTTGAAATGTAATAACAGGTCGTTAGTTCCAAAATTTTTTTTGAAGGCAACTTCAAAATTCTGATTCCTATGGCTTCGGCTTAAATGGACTCTCCATTTACGCCGAACAGCTCGAAGTCATCTTTATTCAGATTCCTTATTTTTTGTAGATCCTACAACGATTTGCAAAGGTGTGAACCACAGGTGGTATCCAATATCTAAGAATCTGATATTGAAGTACTTAATGATAAATTAGTTTGTATCATATACAAATTTTTAGCAATGTTTGCTGATTTCACGGTTGTAAGGTACTCCTTGCAATTTCTCTTCCAATGGCCCTTCTTGCGACAGTGATAACAAGTACCTTTGACGGAGATCTTCTTCACCTTCTTCTTGGAGATGCTAACCTTAGGGTTCAGCTTTTTCTTAGAACCTTTCTTCACCTTCTTCTTGCTGATCTTATCGACATGAAGAACCTGAATCTTTTCACCCTTGAAATAGCTCTCTGCTGTTTTTAACATATTCAGCAGCTCAAGCAAGCTGATGTTCAGTTTGTTTATATGATAATTAATGACAAACTGAGAAAAAGAGTCAAGAAAAGACTGTAGGATCAAATCCTGACTCAGTTCACCATCCATGATAAAATTTAATTATCCCAGATGAGTGATCAAATCAATCATCTTTAGGACATGCATTTGCACGAAAGAGCCTTCAGTCATACGGGTATGGAATAACTGCTTCGATATCTCATATCAAGCAATTCGACTTTGCTCCCCATATAACTCCTTAAGATTAAAGAGAATAGAGGGAACGTCCATGTCCTCATACTGCCTCTAGAGCTCATTGCTCATGGAGGCAAGCATGATACATTTGACAGTCACACTGTCATTTTTTCACATCTTGTATGTGGTCTTTTCCTCTTCGGAAGCATTTTTCCTAAGAGAATCTGGAGCAGGTGTATTCAGAATGTAGGAGATTTTCTCCTGAGTGAGAATAATTCTTAAGTTTTTTAACTAGTCGAAATAGTTAGGTCTAATCAACTTTTAGTATCTAGGATACCTCTAAGGGACAGTGAGGATGCCATAAGTGTAGTTAATCTACAATGACAAGAACACAATATAAGCAGACAACTCATGAAGACATTCACAACTAGATTAGGACTTTTATCTAATTGTGTCTCTCACTATTTTATCGAATTTTATAGCCCTCAAATATGAAAGTCGAGAAACATACTAATATTTTTTAATGGGATTGAGATCCTTATTGTTCACAAATACTTTGTAGATAGCACAACAAGTATTCATGAGATCAAAAGTAGGTAACTCTTTGTCGATTGTACCTTTACAATTCTCAACATCTTTTATTGTAGCCTCTAGATCACATATAGTTTTATAGATAGCACAACAAACTATAGTGTTCTAGTTAAGTTGACCTTTCAATCTCATATAGTCATACTTAAACAATACTGCTCTTATGGATGGCACAACAAAGCAATACTATTCAAATATGCCATAAGCATCAATATGCACTTGATCAACATCATATCAATTTTTATAGTAAGTCTTATGGATAGCATAACAAGCTCACTAAGATCTTGATATACTCTATCAACCAAGTTTGAAGGAAGGCTCTTATAGTGTCTACATCACTAATCAATCTAAGTCCGAAATTCAAGAAGATCAACTTGGCCAGGTAAGTAGGTGGGAGGCTCCCCGTAGTTTTCTAGATACCAAAAGAGTTGGCCAGACCAGCATACGGATCTAATTAGAAAATCATTTTCATACTTTTTTCGATACTAATTGATCTTAAAAATTTGACTTTTGATTTAAAAGTGAATCCCGACATTACAACTTAATATAATTTTATGAGAGACTTTAAACTGATCTCGACATATTATAACTATGTAGGTATATAAAATGTACACTACAAATTATGTAAATTTGCATGCTTCTACTATTCAAAATAGTCATGCCAAAAAATATATAAGGGTGCAATCAAAGTCATAACATATGACTAACAAATTTATATAAAATAACATACTCTAATCTAATTAGGCGTGCATAACACCCTTATTAGCTATACATTGATTTAATCATTATACAACCATGATAATAAAATTTTAAATTATCATAAATTTATAATTTAATAATTTAAAATTTAAAATTATAGTTCACAAAAAGTTAAAAATATTTTTTTGAGTTTGAAAAATCGATGCAAAAACAATGCTACATTTTTGATAGGATATGAACAAGAACAATTCTGAGCTACTATCTTGCACATGTTTGATCGATTTAGACAAGGGTGGCTCTGATACCACTATCAAATTCTAACCATGAAGTGAAAAATAATTTTTAAAATTTTTTAAACCACTCAAATCAATAGCTATATCAAATAAAACTATCGAGCCGAACCCAAAATCTAGAATTACCTTGTCGAATACGATCCAAGCAAATTCAAGCATGCAAAGAGATAGAATATTACACTTTAACTAAAATAGAAAAGTGACACATTGATGTTCTCCACAAGACCCCAAGGTAGAAGTCCTCCAACGGTGATCCACACAGAAGTTGGCCAAGGTTTTTCCCAACTGGTGTGCAGCCGCAGCCTTATCTTTTCAAGAACACTATTGGCTTCAAACTTGCATCATGATCGCACCAAAGCCTAGTTGCTTTTGATCTTACCACCAAGATGACACCAAGAAGACACTCTTCAGATGTTATATAACTTAAGATTTAAATTTTAGCTCCAACACATAAAAAAATCAAATCCTAGGGCACTTCGGCAATACTTGCTGAAAATCTCACCACCCTTGTAGCAACTTTTGCCACTCAAATTCTCCTCTTTTTGTTTTCTCAATTTTTTTTAAATTTTTTCTTATGATTTATATGTCCCTTCTCTCTAGCTCATCCAAAAATCTCAGCCAGAAGCTATCTGTGGCATCCCCTATAAATAGGAGACCGGGGGACGTTACATGGGATGAAGGGGCACCAACTTTTGGCACTCCAACTTCCTATGTGCCAAATAAATTTATTGAGTGAATTTTTGGTGATTCAAATACTTAGAGAAGAAGGACTCTTTCTTCTCTATATGCCATAAAAATTTTATTAATTTTTGATATCAAAACATAGGATTTTTGATTTATCTTCTAAGGAAATGCGTTTAATAAAGAGCCTTCTTTAAGAAGGACTCTTTATTTCTCACACTGAATTGCAGTGGGTGGAAATTATATTTTTGCATGGCTTTTGGTAAACATGGAGGAGTACTTCTCCACTTAAAACTAGTCTAAGTTGGATAAGGATCCAATCCAAATTGACCCAATCCCATTAGGTCAAAGCCAACTGGTCTAGGTTAGCTCAAATATTTTGAACCAAACCAATTTGCGAACTTGGGTAAATACAATGTGCTAGCATATCAAATAACCCATAGAATTTATATTAAACTTTAATTAAATCAGATCAAAGCTAAATTCTAAAGTGTGTGACCTATTAAATTTTAAATTTAGCTAGCAGTGGATCCAAACTTTCGACGTAACCTTAATCCGATGAGATTAGGTCACCCGAAGAGTCCCAATCAACTTGGACTCTTCTAAATTGATTTTAGAATCAAATTCTTTCAATTTTTGTCAAGCCCATAAGCCAGAATTGACATCTAACAACATGTCATGAATATTCAAAAGATTTAAAATTTTGATAAAAAATTATCAAAATATCTTTCAGTGATAAGTTTCTGTGTAATTCAATCCTTCAGTCAAACAACATTCCGAATGAGCTGTAGGTATGGAAATATGTCAAACCCAATCACTTATCTTTATGTATCTCGATTTGAAGGTGATGATTCAGTTGATGATATATTAAATTTTTTTTTCTAATTATCATCCTGCTTTGGCCAAAGACTTCCAGAATCATCATCCTATGAGATCACATAGGATGTTCGCTCTCCTTATTAGGAGTGACTGATCCTTTATTGATCACTCACAACCTCTATGCATACTTTACCATATTCAGAACACCTCACATAAAGATCAGAGAATCAAATTAGGCAGTGAACCAAAATATGGATTCATGTCATAAGGTACCATAGTGACTTCAGGTCAAAGATCACTTACACAACTCCCACTAGAGAATTATCAGTTGACATGTAAATAAGACTTCATCTGATTATTCTCTCATAAGTCAATTCAGTGAACTCATTCTCTAATAAGCACCCATATCTTTGTATTAGTATCACCATACAAATGGTTGTGAGATCAATCACCTTAATTTCTAAGCATATATAGGATATGCCAGTCTTACCGGTATCATTGATCTTCGATTCAATATACCAATGACTAGAAATATTTTAGATTAGAACTATCAAAGATTTAGATCTCACTGACATAATCTCATCATGACCCTAAAATCATTGCCCAGACCTATGGGGTTCATTATAATCTTAAAATTAATAAGATGCAGCATATAATAAATCAAAAATATCAATTTTATTAATAATATTAATGTCAATTATATGAGTTTGGAAGATAAATTACAATAAACATCCTATCGCATCCATATGCGATTGGCTTGTAGGACGTAATTCTTTCATAACCATCCTTGGCCTACATATCAAATGGCCCACACACATCGATGTGTACCAGGACAAGTAACTCAGTGGCCCTTTCCCCATATCTTATAAAGGGTAACTTGGCCATTTTTTCTCGAAGACAAGATTTACATGCTATATATGACTCTGGGTTAAGAGAGCCAAGGATCCCATCCTTTTTCAGTCTGTTTATCCAGTCCTCTCCAATATGGCTTAGTCTATGGTGCCACAAGAACTTCTGGTTAATTTCATCTCTGAGTCTCTTTTGACCTATGACACTCACTATTTACTTGTTTAAGTTCACATTCACATCAACATGCAAGTGATAAAGACTGTCAATTAAAAGACCTCGTGCAATCAATTTATTTCATAAATAAATAGAGTAAAAATCTTTATTGAAACTAATTTCAAAACCTTTCTATGCTAGTACAGACACGAAAATCAAATTCCAACTAGCTACAGGAACATAATAACAGTTTTTAAATCTAATCTAACATCAGACGGTAATCGAAGAGGATAAATACTAATGGCCTCTGCAGTAATTTTTGCTCCATTGTCGATCCAAAAGATCATGTCACCTTCTCTCAACCTCATACTTTCTATTAGACCCTATATTGAGGTACATATATGAGCACTCAAGCCAGAGTCTAATACCCAACTAGAAATAGAAGAAACCGTAAGGTTAGATTCTATTACGAGCATACCTTCAGAAAGTTTATCACTCTTTTTGGTCTTTAGGTTCTCCAGGTATTTTGGACAGTTCTTTCTCCAATTGCCTTCAGCATGATAGTGAAAATATTTTTTCTTTACTTTGGCCTTCTTAGGAACTTTCTTCTCCGGCCTATTCTCCTTGTTCTGCTTCTTAGTGGACTTTGCTTTTTTCTTTCCAATAGACTTTCTCTTGGAAGAAGTCCGCTCTACAGTGAGAACAGTGCCCTTTGAACTCTTCGAGGTTCCCTCCGTAGTGACCAACATATTGACCAGTTCGGATATAGTGCAATCAAGCTTGTTCATATAAAAATTTATAATAAATTGACTATATGAACTTGTAAGAGATTGAAGGATCAAATCCATCTGTAATTTCTTTTGTATTTCTAGCTTGAGCTTCCTAAGCTCCTCAATATCTTTGATTACTGTCATACAGTCCTCATGGACAGACTGTCCTTCGCATATCTTCAGGTTGAAGAGTCTTTTGAACATCTCGAAGCACACAGTATGGCTTTACTCACCATACAACTCTTGCAGGTGAGTGATCATAGCCCTAACAGTGGGCATATGCTTATGCTAGCTTTGCAACTCATTTAACATAGACACCAACAAATAACACTTAATCCGACTATCTTCATTCGTCTACTTCTCAAAAGCAACCCTTTGCTCAGCAGTAGGATGGTTTGGTAACATTATGGATTTTTGATCGAGTACATGACTTAATTTTTTTGAGGTCAGGATAATTCTAAGATTTTTGAGTTAGTCTTTGTAATTTGTACCAGTCAAATGATTGATTTCAAAAATACGAGCTAGAGGGTTTGAGGCTGACATTGTTTAACTACGAGAGTAGAGATTCAAGTTAGACTTTTATACTTAATTATTATATTTACTTCTAGAGATTTTAATAACAGGTCTTCAGTTCTAAAATTTTGCCCGAAGGCTACTTCAAAATCTTGATTTTCATAGCTTCAGCCTAAATGGACTTTCCACTAGCACCGAATAGCTCAAAGTCACCTTTATTCAGACTCTTTATTTCTTGTAGATCCTGCAATAATTTGTAAAGATATGAGTTACAGGCAGTATCCAATACTCAAGAATCTAAAATTGAAGTATTTAATGATAAATTAGTTTGTATCATATACAAACCTTTAGCAACACTTGCTTGTTTCATAATTATAAGGTATTCCTTGTAATTCCTCTTCCAATGCCTGTCCTTACCATAGTGATAGCAAGTACTTTTGGTGGAGACCTTCTTCGCCTTCTTCTTGGAGATGCCAGCCTTAAGGTTCAATTTTTTCTTAGAATCCTTCTTGTCTTTCTTCTTATTAATCTTATCAATAAAAAGAACTGAAGTTTTTTCACCTTTGAAATGGCTCTCTGCTGCTTTTAGCATGTTCAGTAGTTCAGGTAGGCTGATATTCAGTTTGTTCATATGGTAATTAGTAACAAATTAAGAGAAAAAGTCAGAGAGTGACTGCAGGATCAAATCCTAGCTAAATTCACCATCCATAGTGAAACCCAACTATTCCAGATGAGTGAACAAATCAATCATCTTAAAGACATGAGTTTGCACAGACGTGCCTTCAGTTATCCTAGCACAAAATAACTACTTAGATATCTCATATCTAGTAGTTTGACTTTATTCTCCATATAACTTCTTAAGATTAAGGAGTATAGAAGGAATATCCATATCCTCATGCTGCTTCTGAAGCTCATTATTCATTGAGACAAGCATGATACACTTGACAGTCACACTATCATCCTTCCACATCTTATATATGATCTTTTCCTCCTCAGATACATCTTCTCCAATTGTATCGAGTGCAGATGAATCCAATATGTAGGAGACTTTCTCTTGTGTGAGAACTATTCTCAGATTTCTCAATCAATCCACATAGTTGGATCCGATCAATTTGTTAGCATCTAATATACCTCACAACAATAGTGAGGATGCCATATATGTAATTAATCTACAATAATAAGAACACAATATAAAAGGACAACTCATGATGACATGCACAACTAGATTATGATTTTTGTCTAATTATGTCTCCTACTATTTTAATAAATTTCATAACCCTCAAGTATGAAAAATGAAAAACATCCTTATATTTCTAAGTGGGGTTGAGATTTCAATTCTTTACAAACACCTTATGGATAATACAACAAGTATTCATGAGTTCAAGAGTAGGTAACTCTTTACC
Organism: Elaeis guineensis; assembly: GCF_000442705.2. NCBI lineage: Eukaryota > Viridiplantae > Streptophyta > Magnoliopsida > Arecales > Arecaceae > Elaeis > Elaeis guineensis. Next base: position 27,508,596 of record NC_026003.2, read on the forward strand.
AATTATACTTCATATAATTTTTAATATTTTTCTCTCTTGCCTCTAGATCACTCATAGTCTGATGGATAGCACAACAAACTATAGTGTTCTAGTTAAGTTAACCCTTCAATCCTATATGGTCATACTTAAACAATGCTGTCCTTGTAGATAGCACAACAAAGCAACACTATTCAAATATGCCATAAGTATCAATATGCACTTAGTCAACATCATATCAATTTCTATAGTAAGCCATGTGGATAGCACAACAAGCTCACTAAGATCTTGACATACTCTATTGACCAAGCATGAAAGAAGGCCCTTATAGTGTCTACATCACTAAGCAATCTAGTTCGAAACTCAATAAGACCAAATTGGCCAAGTCAGTAGGTGGGAGGCTCCCCGTAGCTTTTCTTAGACACTAATAAAGTTGGCCAGGCTAGCATACAAATCTAATTAAAAAATTATCTTTCACACTTATCTAGACACCAATTGATCAAATGAATTCGATATTTGATTTGAATGTGAATCTCAATATTACACTTATCTTTGAACTTAATATAATTTTATAGAGGATCTTTGAACTTATCTTGGCACATCCTAACTACTATATAAAATATAATATACAAATTATGCAATTCAACATGCTATTCAAAGCTATAATATCAATCATATTGACATGCCAACAATGATTACAATAATCATATAAGGGTGCACAAATGACTTAACATATAACAAGTAAAGTCTAAATTAAAAATAAACCCTAATCGAATTAGGCATGCATTACACCCTTAAGCAAAAACTGATTTAAGCATCAAGCAACCAAAAATCAATAAATTTCATATTATCATAAATTCAAAATTTTAATAACTAAAATTTAAATCTATGGTTCAAATAAAGTCAAAAATAATTTTTGATTTTAAGACCGATGCTAGAAACTGATGCAATATTTTTAACATTTTTGGCAAAATATAAACTAGAACAATTCTATATTATAACTTTTGTACTTGTTTGATCGAATCTAACAAGAATGGCTATGATATCACTATTGAATTCTAGTCACATAGAGAAAAATAAATTTTTAAAATTTTAAAATATGTATATTAAAAGCTTTAATAATTAAAACTGTCAAATCAAAACTCAAATCCTAAAATCATCTTATAGATGTTGAACAAAACAAAAATAAGTATGCAAAGAGATAAAATTTTATACTTTCTCAAATAAGTAGTATGATAAGATGGTGATCTCCATGAGACTCCAAAATAGCAGCCCTTCAACAGTGATCTACATAAAAATTGGTCAGAATCCTTCCTAACTGGTGTGCTACCGCAGTCTTTTCTTCACAAAAACACTGCCGGCTTCAAACTTGAAGAACGATTGCACCAATGCCCAGTTACTTTGATTTTGCCATCAAGATCATGCCAAGAGAACTCTCTCCAGAAGTCTCACAATCTAAGATTTGATTTTATACTCCAACACATAAAAAAATTAAACCCTAGGACAAACTAGCAACACTTGCTAATTTTCTCACCACCCTTCTTACAACTTTTCCTCTCAATTTTTCTTTGCCTTTTTCTCAAATTTTTTTTAGAATTTTTCTACCTTATCACATGCCAATTATCTTTGATTTTCAATTAAAATTCAGCCCCTAGCCCATATGGGACATCCCATATAAATAGGCCAAGAGGGGACGTGAAGAAGGACCAAGGGGTGCCAACTCTTAGCACTCCATGTCTTCATGCAGAGAATAAATTCTCCATGTCAATAATTGGCATAGAAGAGCCTTCACATAGAAGGACTCCTTCTCTTCTATAGCCCATAAATCTCTCACATTAATTTGACATGTGATAATTAAGAAACAGGAGGAAAATGAGGAGATGGATAAGAGTCTTCATGAAGAAGGACTCTTCCACTTCTCAATGCAAATAAGGGTGGACGGCATTTAATTTTTGGCATGCAACCTGATGGGTGCAGAGGTCTCCTTCCACACTTGAAATATTTTTAAGTTGGATAAGAGTCCAATTAAAATAGACTCAATCCAATTAGGTCAAAGGTAATCGGTCTAGTTTAGCTCAAACACTTTGAATTGAACCTAATTAGGAACTTGGGTTAACACAATATGCTAGCATATCAAATTAACTGTAAAGATTTATATTAAATCTAAATTAAATCAGACTAAGATCAAATCTCAAAGTGTGAGATCTATTGAGTTCCAAATCTAGCCAGCAGTAGATACAAACTCTTGACTTAACCCTAATCCGATTAGATTAGGTCAGCTCAAAAGTCTCAATCAACTAGAACTCTTTCTAATTAATTTTTGAATTAAACTCTTTTAATTCTAATGAGTTCACAAGTCAAGATTGACATCTAGCAACATGTCATGACTATCCAAAAGATTTAAAATTTTGATAAAAAAATATCAAAATATCCTTCCATGGTAAGTTACCGTATAATTCAATCCTTTAGTCAAATAATATCCTAAATGAACTGTGGGCATGAAATCATATCAAATCCAATTACTTATCTATATATATATCTCGATCAGAAAGCAATGATTCATTTGATGATACATTAGAAATCTTTTTCTAATTATCATCCTGCTTTGGCCAAAGACTTTTAGAATCATCGACCTATGAGATCACATTGGATGTTCGCTCCCCTTATTAGGAGTGACTGATTCCTTATTGATCACTCACAACCTCCATGCACACTTCACCACATTTAGAACATCCCACATAAGGATCAAAAAATCAAATTAGAAAGTGAACCAAAATATGGATTTATGTACACAAGGTACCATAGCGATCTCAGATCAAAAGATCACTTATACAACTCTCACTAGAAAATCATCAGCTGACATATAAATAAGACTCCATCAGATATTCTCTCGTAGGTCTATTCAGTATATCCATTCTCTAATGGCACCCACATCCTTGTATTAGTGTCACCACACAAGTAGTTGTGAGATCAACCATCCTTATCACTGAGCATATATAGGATATGCTAGTCTTACCGGTATCATTGATTTTTGACTCAATGAACCAATGACTGAAAATATTTTAGGTCATGGCTTTTAAGAATTTAGATCTTACTGATGTGATCTCATCACGGTCCTAAAACCATTGTCCAGACCTATGGGGTTCATTATAATCTTAAAAAATAATAATAAGATGTAGTATATAATAAATTGAGATGTCTATTTTATTAAATAATATTGTCAATTACATTAGTTTAGAAAATAAAATATAAAAAATATCTGATCGTATCCCATATGCGATTGGCTTGTAGGGCATTATTCTTTCACTTTCAAGCCTTGGGAATATAAGAGAACAGGCCAAGAGGTCAAGGGAGCAAGCCAGTGGAAAAATCAGTTAGTGTTGGGTGTAAAACCTCCCCCAGCCGAAGTTCGTGTTCGAAGGGACCCCTCGGGGATACTACAGGCAAGCTTCATCCGGACTCCTATGGGAGCCGGACTCCATCTTCTACTTTGACCACAGATAGGCTTCGTCCGGACTCCTAAGGGAGCCGAACTCCATCTTCTACTTCGACTGCAGACAAGCTTCATCCGGACTCCTACGGGAGCCGGACTCCATCTTCTACTTCAACTACAGACAGGCTTCGTCTGGACTCCTACGGGAGCCGGACTCCATCTTCTACTTCGACTGCAGACAGGCTTCGTCCGGACTCCTACGGGAGCTGGACTCCGTCTTCTACTCTGACTGCAAACAGGCTTCGTCCGGACTCCTACGGGAGTCGGACTCCGTCTTCTACTCTGACTGCAGACAAGCTTCATCCGGACTCCTACGGGAGTCGGACTCCGTCTTCTACTTCGACTACAGACAGGCTTCGTCCGGACTCCTACAGGAGCCGAACTCCGTCTTCTACTCCGACAGTAGACAGGCTTCATCCGGACTCCTACGGGAGTCGGACTCCATCTTCTACTCTGACTGCAGACAGGCTTCATCCGGACTCCTACGGGAGTCGGACTCCATCTTCTACTTCGACTGCAGACAGGCTTCGTCCGGACTCCTACGGGAGCCGGACTCCATCTTCTACTCTGACTGCAGACAAGCTTCATCCGGACTCCTACGGGAGTCGGACTCCGTCTTCTACTTCGACTGCAGATAAGCTTCGTCTGAACTCCTACGGGAGTCGGACTCCATCTTCTACTTCAACTGCAGACAAGCTTCGTCCGGACTCCTATGGGAGCCAGACTCGTCTTCTACTTCGACCGCAGACAGGCTTCGTCCGGACTCCTACGGAAGTCGGACTTCGTCCCCAACCTCAATTGCTGGAAGGCTTCGCCCGGACTCCCGCGGGAGCCGGGCTCCGTCCTCGACCTCGACTGCTGGTAAGCTTCGTCCGGACTCCTACGAAAGCCGGACTTCGCCCTTGACTTTAATCGAATGAAGACTCCGTCCGGACTCCTACAGGAGTCGGACTTCATCCTCGACCTCGAACGATGGTAAGTTCCGTCCGGACTCCTACAAGAGTCGGATTCCGTCTCCAACCCCAGCTACGGACAAACTTTGTCCGAGCTCCTATGAGAGCCGGACTTCGTCCCCAACTTTGACTGCAGGAAGACCTCGTCCGAGCTCTTACAGGTGCCGGACTTCGCTTCCGACTCTAGCTACAGACTCCAATGAACTTCGACCGATAAGTCTGGACCCCCTGGCAGGCCGCAGTAACGGACAGCACTGCTCCACTTCCTGCGATGGATTCCATGCGGCTCCATCACTCCCTGGCAGGCCACAATAATGGCCATATTCTGCTCCACTCCCTACGGCGGATCCTATGTGGCTCCATTACTCCCTGGCAGGTTGTAATAACGGCCATAATTCTGCTCCACTCCCTGCGGTGGATCCTGTGCGGTTCCACCACTCCCTGGCGAGTCACGACAACGGACGCCGCTCCACTCCCCACAACTGATTCCACGTAGCGAGCCATGGTGGCAGCCACGACTCCACCCCATTACTCTTTATGATAAATTCCTTCTGGCCTCATACGGCCCACGAGGAGGCGATCATAAACAGTCACTATCAATCCACTGCTCCCTCCGTCTATAAAAGAAGACCCCAAGATACGTTATTCTCTAAGCTCTCATTTTTACCTAGAAACTCTGCTAAAATTTTTGTTCGAGCACTCCATTCTTGTTGAGGCAGAGAACTGACTTGAGCGTCGGAGGGTCTTGCGGAGCAACCCCACCTCCGATTTAGACTTCTTTTGCAGGTCCTGGCGACGACCGCGACCCTCACAACTCCAGCTTCTCCGGCGCAGGCGATTTTTGCACCAACATGATTGGCTCTAGAGGAAGGGCGCGTGTCTTCGCAGTACCTTGTTCTTAAAGGAGCGCTCAACGAAACCACCCCCGGGCATCTTTTCCGACGTCCTCTCCTCCTTCCTCCATTAGATCCTCGCCTGATGCCTTCTCGCGAAGCATCCACACGGCGACCCACGACCTCCGCGGCTGGATCTCAGGCTCTGACCTCGCCTCCAGTTTCCCAGGCCCCGCATCCTTCGGCAACGGTGGCCGGCATGGAGCGGTCGGACAATCGGCCTCCGACGGATTTCGCCAACACCATCTCGGGAGGATCCTGACAGGAAGCAACCAACGTACTAGCCGTACCCCCCAAGCAACAAAAGATTGAGGAGCCCATAACCTTTACTGAAGAAGATGCTCAGGGAGTCCAATTCCCTCATAACAACGCGGTTGTGGTTTCCTTGAATATAGCAAACTACGACATCCGCCGCATTCTTGTCGACAATGAAAGTTCGGCCGATATTTTGTTCTACGATGTCTTTTCGAGAATGTCCATCCTTGACGGCCATTTGAGGCCGATTACCTCCCCTCTAGTAGGGTTTACCGGCGACGCTGTCCCGTGGAGGGAATGGTGACTTTGACTGTAGCTGCAGGTCGATATCCAAGATAATCCAGGGCTCTGGTGAATTTTCTGGTGGTGAAGGCACCGTTAGCCTACAACGCAATCCTCGGCCGACCTAGCCTCAATGCTCTCTGAGCCGTCGTGTCAACCTACCATTTGAAGTTGAAATTCCCCACCAACCAGGGGATCGGAGAGGTCCGAGGAGACCAAGCCCTGGCCAGACACTGCTACCACATAGCCTTGCAAAGAAGCAACCAATCCGACCCCTGTCCAGTTGATGGGCTGGATGCTCGCGACGACCTCACTGAAGAGAGGGCGGCAGTGAAGATCTGGTACGATCCTGAACGACGGAATGCGAAGCATGTGGCGATGATCGGCTCCAACCTGGGGGAAGAGGTGCGGATGCGTCTCATCGATTTTCTATGAAAGAATGGAACGTCTTCGCTTGGGTTCCGGCGGATATGCGGGGATCGACACGAAAGTCATGGAGCACCGACTAGCCGTCGATCCAAAGCACCGACCGACGAAAGAAAAAATCCGAGGTCATGCACCAGAGAGGCAAAAGGCGATAGCCGAGGAAGTGGACAAACTCCTGAAAGCTGGATTCATTAGAGAAGTCAATTATCCTGATTAGATTTCCAACGTTGTCCTAGTCAAAAAGGCAAACGGCAAGTGGAGGATGTGCATAGACTTCAAAAAGCTGAATAAGGCCTGCCCAAAGGACAGCTACCCCCTTCCAGAATCGATCAACTGGTGGACGCAACCTCGGGCCATGAGCTCCTCACCTTCATGGATGCATTCTCCGGCTATAATCAAATCAGGATGACGTCGGAAGATGAAGAAAAGACTGCTTTCATTACTAACCGTGGTCTTTACTGTTACAGGGTCATACCTTTCGGTCTCAAAAATACAGGCGCAACCTACCAGTGGTTGGTGAAGAAAATCTTCAAGGAGCAGATCGGCCGCAACATGGAGGTCTACATGGATGACATGCTCGTAAAAAGCAAATCTTCCATGGACCACGTCGCCGACCTCGAGGAGACCTTCGATGCTCTCCGAAAATATAAAATGAAGCTGAACCCGACTAAATGTGCTTTCGGAGTGACCTCAGGAAAGTTCCTGGGCTTCATGGTATCGGGGCACAAATTGAGGCAAATCCAGAGAAAATTCGCGCCATCCAGGAGATGATCGCTCCAAGATCGATAAAAGAGGTTCAGCACCTTACAGGGAGGGTAGCAGCCTTGAATCGCTTTGTCGCAAGGTCGGCCGAATGGTGCTTACCCTTTTTCCAAACTCTCAAACAACCGAAGAACTTCTGTTGGACCCCTGAGTGCCAACAGGCATTCGAAGAACTAAGGAGCTACCTCGGCTCACCCCCACTATTGGCAAAGCCAGAGCCTGGAGAGGAACTATTTCTGTACCTGGCGGTCTCTCCCATGGCCCTTGCGGCAGTCCTTGTCAAAGAAGAAGCAAAAGTCCAACGGCCGATCTACTACGTCAGTCGTGCATTGAGAGACGCCGAGACCAAGTATACCAAATTAGAAAAACTGACTTATGCCTTGTTGATTGCAGTCCGGAGGCTCCGACCCTACTTTCAAAGGCACACCATAACGCTGCTCACCGACCAACCGATCAAGGCGATTCTGCACCGGGCGGATGCCTCCGGGAGGATGGCAAAATGGGCGATCAAGCTCACAGAATTCGACATCATTTATCGATCCAGGCCAGCAGTGAAGGCCCAGATATTGGCAGATTTCATAGTGGAGTGTACTATCCCAGAGGAGGCCGAACCTGAACAATGCGAAATTGACGGCCCGAAATCCCGACCGAACTCCCCCAAAGAAGAGGCAGTTCCCTCTGGTTGCTTTTGGGCCCTCTACGTGGACGGGTCTTCTAATATGTCAGGTGCAGGCACGGGCCTGATCTTGATCAGTCCAGAGGGAGTCATCACGGAGTACGCTCTGCGCTTCGAATTCCCCGCAACAAACAATGGAGCAGAATATGAAGCTCTGATCGCAAGACTGAGGATCGCCAAAGAGCTGGGGATAGATCGGCTCCAGATCCACAGCGACTCTCAACTAGTAGTGGGATAAGTCAACGAAAACTATGAAGCACGGGAGGACAGCATAGCTAAATACCTTGAAAAGGTAAAGGAGCTCGTCCCCGCCTTCAGCAGCTTCAACATCAGACAGATTCTGAGGTTGAAAAATACCAGGGCCGACCTTCTCTCCAAGCTGGCAATGCTGGCTCCGGCCGAATTGCCCAAAGACATTCTCTTTGAAGTTCTAAAGTGCCCGAGTATGGAAGAATCGTGGCCCATGATGAAAATTGATCACGAGCCCAGCTGGATCGACCCACTGATAACCTATCTCAGAGACGGGGTTCTCCCCCAGGATGCAAAAGAGGCTCGGAAGCTCAGAAATCAAGCCTCCCGATACATCTTTTATGAGGGCAAGTTGTACAAGAGATCATACTCTTTGCCCCTTTTGAAATGTCTTCGGCCTTCGGTAGCTGACTACGCCTTGTGGAGGTGCATGAAGGAATCTGCGGAAACTATTTGGGGGCTAAATCTTTATCCCACAAGTTGCTCTGCCAAGGATATTACTGACCGATAATGCATCATGACTCGATTGAATATGTCAGAAAGTGTTATCGATGCTAGAGATATGCCAATATCCAGAGACAGCTCGCCATCGAGCTTACACCCTTGAGTGCCCAATGGCCTTTTGCGCAATGGGGGATGGACATCCTTGGACCCTTTCCCATGACGTCGGGGCAGAGGAAGTTCCTCCTTGTAGCGATCGACTACTTCACCAAATGGGTTGAAGCCGAACCACTAGCAAAAATCACAGAAGCAAAAGTGCAAGATTTCATCTGGAAGTCAATCATATGCAGGTTCGGTCTGCCCAGGACCCTAATCATTGATAATGGGCGGCAATTCGCGGGAGCAAGATTCATCGAATTCTGTGAAGATTTAAACATCTCCCACAACTTCACATCAGTAGCCCATCCTCAGGCGAACGGCGAAGCTGAAGTGACCAACAGAACCCTTCTGCAGGGGATCAAGACAAAGCTTGAAAAGGCGAAGGAAATTTGGGCAGACGAACTTTATCATGTGTTGTGGGCATATCGAACTATCCAAAGACTGCTCACAGGGGAGACCCCCTTTGCTTTAGCCTTCGGAACGGAGGCCGTCATCCCAATTGAGCTTAAACTCCCATCGGCACGAGTCGTGGCATTCAACGAACATCAAAATTCGCAAGGTCTTAAAGCCAACCTTGACTTGCTGGAAGAAAAGCGGGAGGTAGCTCAAGTTCGGATGGCAGCCTACAGACAGAAAGTCGCCCGCTATTACAATTCTCGAGTTAAGAATAAAGCCTTTAGAGCAGGAGATCTAGTGCTTCGACGAGCCGCTGTCTCGCAACCTCAGGATCGAGGGAAGCTCGCCCCAAACTGAGAAGGCCCGTATGAGGTCAAAGAAGTAGTCCGACCCAAAACTTATTACCTCAAGGAGCTCGGAGGAGTAGACCTCCCACGATCGTGGAGCTCGAAAAACTTACGAATGTATTACCGATAACTCTATCTTAAATAAAAGTTGCATATCTACATATCTCCCCTCTTGGTGCTAGCTTATATCGACAGGGCAATCAAAACAAACTGTGTTGGAAGCAGGAGGGGAACTTCGTCTCGACAAAGTCGAAGACCTGGTTCTCTTTAGACCGGATGGGGGGAGAGGCCTTGCAACACCCATATGCGCCCCCACAGCCCTGTTAGGGACAGGAGGAGAACCTCGCCCTAACTTAAGCAAAGTTGAAGGCCCGGTTCTCTTTAGACCGGATGGGGGGAGAGGCCCTGCAATGCCCATATGCGCCCCCACAGCCCTGTTAGGGACAGGAGGAGAACCTCGCCCTAACTTGAGCAAAGTCGAAGGCCCGATTCTCTTTAGACTGGATGGGGGGAGAGGCCTTGCAACGCCCATATGCGCCCCCACAGCCCTGTTAGGGACAGGAGGAGAACCTCGCCCTAACTTGAGCAAAGTTGAAGGCCCGGTTCTCTTTAGACCGGATGGGGGGAGAGGCCTTGCAACGCCCATATGCGCCCCCACAGTCCTGTTAGGGACAGGAGGAGAACCTTGCCCTAACTTGAGCATAGTCGAAGGTCCGGTTCTCTTTAGACCGGATGGGGGGAAGGGACCCAGCAACACCTATATGTGCCCCTACAGCCGCGTTAGAGACAAGAGGCGAACCTCGTCCTAACCAGAGCTGAAACTTGTTACGACAGAAATAGGGAAAGAACCTCGCCCCGACATCAATTAAGGTCTGGTCATTCAAGACCAGATGAGAAAAAGGGGGACCTTCTCCAGCAACCCCTTCGCAATAAAACTTCGTTCGGACTCCTACAGGAGCCGAACTTCACCCTCGACTTTGATCGAAGGAAGACTCCGTCCCCAACTTCAACTGCAGACAAGCTCCGTCCGGACTCCTATGGGAGCCGGACTCTGTCTCCAACTTCAACTGCAGACAAGCTCCGTCCGGACTCCTACGGGAGCCGGACTCTATCTCCAACTTCAACTGCAGACAAGCTTCGTCCGGACTCCTACGGGAGCCAGACTCCGTCTCCAACTTCAACTACAGGTAAACTTCGTCCGGACTCCTACGAGAGCCGGACTTCATCCCCGACTTCGACTGCTGGTAAGCTCCGCCCGGACTCCTACGGGAGCCAAACTTCACCTCTGACTTCAATTGCAGGTAGACTCCGTTCGGACTTCTACGAGAGCCGGACTTCGTCCCCAACTTCGACTGCTGGTAAGCTCCGCCCGGACTCCTACGGGAGCCAAACTTCACCTCTGACTTCAATTACAGGTAGACTCCGTTCGGACTCCCACGGGAGCCGGACCTTGCCCCGACTTCACCTACGGGAGCCGAACTCCCGCAGCCCCACCAAGAGTGAAGGAAAAAAATCCCACTCGAAAAAGAAAAAGGAGAGAGGAGTTACAAGGGAAAGCAATGGACTACGTCAGCGACGAATGAAAAACAAACAGCGTCAAAGATGCAGAGAATCCCATCTCAACAAGGGTTGGGGTTCTTATCAAGAACCCCAGCTTTCAAGGAAGCTTGCAATGCAAGCCCGAGATGAGATGACTTCCTCAGGGTGACAGAAGCCCAGACCTCCGAGCTCAAGCCTTGATGGGGGGCGCCAAACTCGAGCGGCCCCAAACGAATCTACGACCACGGATGAAACAGACGAGTTGATACGACGGCAATCGGGTACCTCCGAACGATGCAAAAGTCGAAAAGAAGCTCGACAAGCGACAATTCAACACATAAGTAAAAGAGGTAGCAGAAAATTTCTTTCTCATATTATTCATCAAATATACATCATAGAGCCATTGAGGTTGAGAGAGAAGGACAACTGAAAGGCGAGCCGACGTGACAACTACCGGCAACCTACGAACGACGTCAAAAAAAAAAAAGAGAAAAAGAAGAAGAAAAGGAAGAAAAGAAGAGAAGTAGAGAGAAGGGAATACAACAACAACAATGGTAAAAGAAAGAAGTTCAGCAGACAACAATTTGATGCAAAGTGCGGACGAAGTAACAAAATCTTCTTCTCATTTTTCGATTAACAAGATGTACGTTACAAGACCCGGAGGGCCAGAAAAGAAAATATTATTACAAGGCTCGGAAGGGATACACCGGATGCCACTTCAAGCTGTAGACTTCTCTTCCCGATTTTGTCCTTCCCAGCCGTATTTTCCAGTGCGTGTGATAAACCTCTCGGCTCTCTCCCCCCACCTCGTTCTGCTCCATCTCCGAAATCCCAATCCTAGGGGGAAAAGAATGGGATAGAATTCAGAGGGCAGCAAAGGCAACGGCAGCGGCAACGACGACCTGTTTCAAGAAGAACCGGAGTTACCCCGGAGGCAGTGATGGCACCGGAGACATGCGCCACCACTGTGTGCTCCACGACAACCACCGTCCTAGGTGTTCCGGTAAGGTTGGCATGCGCTACTTCCACCGTCCCCGCAACAAGTTCTACTGCCCCACCATCGGCGCCGACCGCTTCTGGTCCCTCGGCCCCGACGACATCAAGGATCTCGCCACGGCTTGTGACGAAAGCTTTACCCCCTTGACCGGTGTCACCCCATTCAGCTACTTCAAAATTCTCAGGCAGAACGCCTTCACCAGTTGTCCCCATTATTAAACCCCCGTTGGTGAAGGAATTCTCCCTCGAGCCCCCTTTAAGGCGACGGGAACCCTCAGCGGTAGCTTGACAACCGGAGAACTCACAGACTGCTGTTCTCCTCCTCACACTCTTCCTAGTCTGAGGCATCCTCTTGAGATTGGCCTCCGGGGTGGAGGCCCCGGTGGGGGAACCCCTCGGAGAGACTCGGGGGACTGGAGATGGTGGAGAGCCGGCGGAGATGGCAAAGACCGATGCGAGGGACGCTCGGAGTCGGAAGGGACACCGATGGAGTGGCTGAGTGGCTAAGCTCTCAGGTGAAAGAAAGACGTCGACCCTCAGGCGAAGTGAAGCCCCTGGAGGAAAGGTGGGGGCTTAAATAGGCAACGGAGCCTGACGCAGTTATGGTGGCGGATGTCCCTAGGCCAACCAGTGCCCACCACGTGTCCTCCTCACCGCGACATAGGGTTGACCGTTCATGGATTTTTATGGCGTGATGCTTAGGATCATGTCCTGGTGGGAATTCTGAAAAGACTTTTCGGGTCACCTAATCAAAAAAAAGCTACAGCATGCACGCATTAAATGCCAAGATTTTCGAGGGCGGTCGTGGGCAGACTTCAAGGAAATGACTTCGGCTGTGAAAATTTTTTGTACTTCCTCTAATCGAAACTTGAACTCGGAAGTAGGGGACTGGTGTTGGGTGTAAAACCTCCCCCAGTCGAAGTTCGTGTTCGAAGGGACCCCTCGGGGATACTACAGGCAAGCTTCATCCAGACTCCTACGAGAGCCAGACTCCGTCTTCTACTTCGACCGCAGATAGGCTTCGTCCGGACTCCTACGGGAGTCGGACTCCGTCTTCTACTTCGACTGCAGACAAGCTTCATCCGGACTCCTACGGGAGCCGGACTCCATCTTCTACTTTGACTACAGACAGGCTTCGTCCGGACTCCTACGGGAGCCGACTCCGTCTTCTACTTCGACTACAGACAGACTTCGTTCGGACTCCTACAGGAGCCGGACTCTGTCTTCTACTTTGACTGCAGACAAGCTTCATCCGGACTCCTACGGGAGCCGGACTCCGTCTTCTACTTCGACTACAGACAGGCTTCGTTCGGACTCCTACAGGAGCCAGACTCCGTCTTCTACTTCGACTACAGACAGGCTTCGTCCGGACTCCTACGGGAGCCGGACTCTGTCTTCTACTTCGACTGCAGACAGGCTTCGTCCAGACTCCTACGGGAGCCGGACTCTGTCTTCTACTCCGACTACAGACAGGCTTCATCCGGACTCCTATGGGAGCCAGACTCCGTCTTCTACTTCGACTACAGACAAGCTTCATCCGAACTCCTACGGGAGCCAGACTCCGTCTTCTACTTCGACTACAGACAGGCTTCATCCGGACTCCTACGAGAGCCGGACTCCATCTTCTACTTCGACTCCAGACAGGCTTCGTCCGGACTCCTACGGGAGCCGGACTCCGTCTTCTACTTCGACTGCAGATAGGCTTCATCCGAACTCCTACGGGAGTCAGACTTCATCTTCTACTCTGACTGCAGACAGGCTTCGTCCGGACTCCTACGGGAGCCGGACTCCGTCTTCTACTTCGACTGCAGACAAGCTTCATCCGAACTCCTACGGGAGCCGGACTCCGTCTTCTACTTCGACTACAGACAGGCTTCGTCCGGACTCCTATGGGAGCCAGACTCCGTCTTCTACTCCGACTGCAGACAGGCTTCATCCGAACTCCTACGGGAGTCGGACTCCATCTTCTACTCTGACTGCAGACAAGCTTCATCCGGACTCCTATGGGAGTCGGACTCCATCTTCTACTTTGACTGCAGACAAGCTTCGTCCGGACTCCTACAGGAGCCGGACTCCGTCTTCTACTTCGACTGCAGACAAGCTTCATCCGGACTCCTACAGGAGCCGGACTCCGTCTTCTACTTCGACTGCAGACAAGCTTCGTCCGGACTCCTACGGGAGCCGGACTCTGTCTTCTACTTCGACTGCAGACAAGCTTCATTCGGACTCCTACGGGAGCCGGACTTCGTCTTCTACTTTGACCGCAGACAGGCTTCGTCCGGACTCCTACGGAAGCCAGACTTCATCCCCAACCTCAATTGCTGGAAGGCTTCGCCCGGACTCCCGTGGGAGCCAGGCTCCATCCTCGACCTCGACTACTGGTAAGCTTCGTCCGGACTCCTACGGAAGTCGGACTTCGCCCTCGACTTTGATCGAATGAAGACTCCATCCGGACTCCTACAGGAGCCAGACTTCGTCCTCGACCTCGAATGATGGTAAGTTCCGTCCGGACTCCTACAAGAGCCGGATTCCATCTCCAACCCCGGCTACGGACAAACTTCGTCCGAGCTCCTACGGGAGCCGGACTTCGTCCCCAACTTCGACTGCAGGAAGACCTCATCCGAGCTCCTACAGGTGTCGGACTTCACTTCCAACTCCAGCTACAGACTCCAACCGAACTTCGGCCGACAAGTCTGGACCCCCTGGCAGGCCACAGTAACGGACAGCACTGCTCCACTTCTTGCGATGGATTCCACGTGGCTCCATCACTCCCTGGCAGGCCACAATAATGGCCACGATTCTGCTTCACTCCCTGCGGCGGACCCTATGTGGCTCCATTACTCCCTGGCAGGCCGTAATAACGGCCACGATTCTGCTCCACTCCCTGCGGCGGATCCTGTGCGGTTCCACCACTCCCTGGCGAGTCATGACAACGGACGTCGCTCTACTCCCTGCAACTGATTCCACATGGCGAGCCATGGTGGCAGCCACGACTCCACCCCATTACTCTTCATGATAAATTCCTCCTGGCCCCGTACGGCCCACGAGGAGGCGATCATAAACAGTCGCTATCAATCCGCTGCTCCATCCGTCTATAAAAGAAGACCCCAGATACGTTATTCTCTAAGCTCTCATTTTTACCTAGAAACTCTGCTAAAATTTTCGTTCAAGCACTCCATTCTTGTTGAGGCAGAGAACTGACTTGAGCGTCAGAGGGTCTTTCCGGAGCAACCCCACCTCCAGTTTAGACTTCTTTTGCAGGTCCCGACGGCGACCGCGACCCCCACAACTCCAGCTTCTCCGATGCAGGTGGATTTTTACACCAACAGTTAGGATAGTAGGTTTCAGCATCTTAGTCGGCTCATTTATGAGACTGAATTGACTATGTTGAAGGTGAGTCGACTCAATCTCAGACTAGATCGACTATGTCTCAAAGGAGGTGCCAAACAGAAAGCTGTGTTTTAAAAACTTTAGACCAGCATGCAAATGAGTTGTCTTAATTCCATTTTGAGTCGACTCAATCTCAGGTGAGCTAACTCAGTCTTAGTCTGAGTCGACTCAATTTTTGGACAGAAGCTGTATGCGATTTTGTTTGGATCTAGGATCGGGTTTGAGTGCATGGCAAGACATGGGTGTACATGTGCTTAGGAAGTGTATCATATTGGGTTAGCTATTTAGGAGTTTTGTTGAGCTTTGAGCTTGATCCTTTTGTATAGATATATATATACATATAATTAGGCCAAAAATTCATTATATGCTGAATACAGAAAAGAAATAAAAAGCTCTTTCTCCCAAGAACACTCTTCTTCTTCTCTCCTTTCTCGAAGCTAGGGCATCATTGATTGCCCTTTTTTTCTTGATCGCTTTAGCTTCTGCATCTAGTGATCTTATCTTCAATTGCTGGCTAACTACCAGGTTCCCATGCACAGTCCAAGAGTTTTGCCAACATTTGGTATCAGAGCAAGGTTGTGTGGAAGAAGAAGGAAGGCATCTACGGTTTCTACATCCAGGATCTACGGCACCAAATTTTATCCCAAAACTCCTCTTGGTCTTCTTCATAGTGATCTCCTGGTTGAGGTGGAGAGGTCCTGCATATAGAAGAGGTGAAAGAGAAGGTGTTAGGGTTATTTTGGTGTGTGATTGCAGAAGGTTGTTAGGGTTGTAGATTTGCTTGATTGCGGTAATGGCTTCAAGTGGATTCAAGGTAGACTTCAAAAAATTTGATGGCAAAAAAAACTTTATCCTATGGCAGCAAAAGGTAAAGAATTTGCTAGTTCCGCAAAGGATCTACAAGGTCTTGGTATTGGAGAGATCGAAAAGGACCAGTGCTAAGGATTGAAAAGAATTGAAAAAAATTACTTCAGCACCATCAAGATGTGCTTGGCTGACTAGGTGTTGCCCGAGGTATGTACAGAGATTGCTGCAAAGAGGCTCTAGATGAGACTGGAGAATACATAAATGGAGAAGAACATGATGAACAAGTTGTGGTTGAAGAAACAGCTGTACAGTTTGAGGATGCCCGAAGGAGGAGACCTCATCGCTCACATTCAGAAGTTTAATCATGTCTGTTCTGAGGTGATGAGTCTGGATGTGAAGATAGAAGAGGAGGATAGGATATTGTTGCTGCTATATTCTCTTCCAGGATCATATGACAGTCTCATAACAATTTTATTTTATGAGGAGACCTTAAACTATGAAGAGGTTATTGGAGTGCTTAGATGTTGGGAATTGCATCCTAAAATCAATCATGTGATGATTAAGTTTCTCTTTGTATATAAATTATTCATTGATAAATAAAAATTATTTTGACATTATTCATTATAAAGTAACATCTTCCTTGTAGAACTCTTGAGTTGTGATGAAGTCCTGAGAACTATGTTAGTAATCAATAATAAGAAAATTTATTATATAGTTCTTAAACATATTCACGATCAAATGATATCTCACTACAGAATGATGATGTTTATCGAGTGGAGGTCATTGTATGCCATATGGATTGGTTATCCTCTTAACCAATGAGTGTGATGATACTGGTGTGGCATACAGGTGAGATATAAGAGTACATTATCACTGAACAGGTGACTCACCTGTTGAGCATTCTACTTTGAAAGCTGCTCTCGAAGCGTATGAGTGTAAGTATCCCTCAGACTTGAGATTACCATAGTGACTTGTAAGTAACTCACTATGTTTTGATGTCAGACTATCCGAATTTCTAATGTAGTAATGGAAGGCTATTAGGTAATGTCAAGTACTTGTAAAGTTTGTATGTGGATAAGATGTGATTGACCTCTCTAGATTATAGGAGCTAATATATCACTGTATTTTAATTTAATAAAGTCTTGGCCAGGATAATCCATGAGATAGATTTGAAAGGTTGAAATACAATATGGATGAAACACTCTGAGTTGACAGTTAACCGGAGATCATCCTAGAGCATTCAGGGTCAAAGAGATGAATTATACGATAATCATATGTATAGATTCTAGAATATTGCTTTGTGATTATTCGATCAATTCGGATATTGGAAACCATTGCTAGATGGTATCTTCGATTGGTGCAGAAATCGGTTCCTGTGCTACCGGCTTAGTGTTCGAATCTATGGAGTCACGCACTAAGTTAGACGATGTAGAAAAGTATTGATCTATATTTATATGTCCAATTTGAAAGTACTTGACTTGATTCAATAGATAGACTAACTTAATTAAGAATTAAGTTATGGGTTAAATGGGATTGAAGAGTTGACTATGTCTAGCTAGCACTACACATGAGGTTTAGGTTTAATCTTGGAGATAAATTGTTGGGTTTCGATCACATAGTAGAAAGTAAGTTTCAAAAATTTTAAAACAAATAAATCAATAGTTTTATCAAATAAAACTATCGAGCCGAACTCAAAACCCTAGAATCACTTTACCGATCACGATCAAAGCAAATTCAAGCATGCAAAGAGATAAAAAATTATACTTTAATCAATATGAAAAAGTGGCATATTGATGTTCTCCATAAGATCCCAAGGTAGAAGTTCTCCAACAGAGATCCACATGAAAGTTGATCAAAGTCCTTCCCAACCGGTGCACTGCTGCAGCCTTGTCTTCTTAAGAACACTGTCGGCTTCGAATTTGTATCACGATCGCACCAAAATCTAGTTACTTTCGATCTCATTATCATAATGACACTAAGAAGACACTCTTTAAATTTCATATAATCTAGAATTTAATTTTTGGCTCCAACACATAGAAAAACCAAATCTTAAGGCACTCAAGCAACACTTGTTGAAAATCTCACCACCCTAGTAGCAACTTTTGCCACTCAAAATTCTTTCTCTTTTTTTTTTAATTTTTTTAAAATTTTTTCTTATGTTTATACATTCCTCTTCTTGTCTTAGTCAAAAATCATCACAAGAAACCATCTGAGGTGTTCTCTATAAATAGGGGACCAAGAGACATCACATGAGACCATGGGGCGCCAACCTTTGGCACTCCAACTTCCCACATGCCAAATAAATTCACCGAGCAAATTTTTAATGATTTAGATACTTAAAGTAGAAGGACTCTCAATTTTTGTGTATAAAAATTTGAATTAAATTTGATGTTAAATCATAAGAGAACTGATCGGGAATTTAAGGTAACGCATAATAGTTAAGAGCCTTCATTAAGAAGGACTCTCCACTTCTCACACCAATTTAAGGTGGGCGGCATTTATTTTTTTTTGTGACTTCTAGTAGATGTGGAGGACTCCTTCTCCACTTAAAACTCTTTCAAGTTGGATAAGGATCCAATCCAAATTGACCCAATCCCATTGGGTCAAAACCAGCTGGTCTAGGTTAACTCAAACAATTTGATCTAAACCAATTTGAGAACTTGGGTTAATACAATGTGCTAGCATATCATATTAACCCATAGAATTTATATTAAACTCTAATTAAATCAGATCAAAGCCAAATCTCAAAGTGTGTGACCTATTGAGTTTCAAATCTAGCCAGCAGTGGACCAAGACTTTTGACGTAATCCTAATCCAATAAGATTAGATCACCTGAAGAGTCTCAATCAACTTGGACTCTTCCAAATTGACTCCAGAATTAAAATCTTTTAATTCTAATGAGCCCACAAGTCAAGATTGATATCTAACAATATTCATGACTATCCAAAAGATTTTAAAATTTTGATAAAAAATTATCAAAATATCTTTTAGTGGTAAATTCCTGTGTAATTCAATCCTTCAGTCAAACAACATTCTAGATGAGCTATGGGCATGAAAATATGTCAAACCCAATCATTTATCATTATGTATCTCGATCAGAAGGTGATGATTCAGTTGATGATACATTAAAAATCTTTTTCAAATTATCATCCTACTTTGGTCAAAGACTTCCAGAATCATCATCCTATGAGATCACCTAGGATGTTTGCTCTCCTTATTAGAAGTGACTGATCTCTTATTGATCACTTACAACCTCCATGCATACTTCACCATATCCAAAACACTCCACACAAAGATCAAAGAACCAAGCTAGGTAGTGAACCAAAACATGGATCCATGTACACAAGATATCATGGTGACCTCAGGTCTAAGGATCACTTATACGACTCTCACTAGAGAATCATCAGTTGACATATAAATAAGACTCCATCTGATATTCTCTCATAGGTCAATTCAATAAATTCATTCTCTAATGAGCACCCATATCCTTGTATTAGTGTCACCACACAAGTGGTTATGAGATCAACCACTCTCATTTCTGAGCATACATAGGACATGCCAGTCTTACCGGTATTATTGATCCCTGACTCAATGTACCAACGACTAGGAATATTTTAGATCAGGGCTATTAAAGAATTAGGTCTCACTAATGTGATCTCATCATGATACTAAAACCATTGTCCAGACCTATGGGGTTCATTATAATCTTAAAATTAATAAGATGCAGCATATAATGAATCAAAAATACTTATTTTATCAATAATAAATATCAATTAACATGAGTTTGGAAGATAAATTATAAAAACATCCTATCGCATCCTATTTGCGATTGGCTTATAGGGTATTATTCTTTCAATCTCCCACTTGCACTTAAAGCCAATCATCCCTATACTTGATGTCCATGCTATCAAGATGGCGGTCAAACTACTGCATTGACAAGGCCTTAGTGGATGGGTCCGCTATATTATTCTTGATGTCAACTCGCTCCACAATCACATCATGTCTTTCGACAATCTCCCAATGAGGTGGAATCATCTTAGGATGTGCTTGGATTTATGGTGAGACCTTGGTTCTTTGGTTTGAGCAATTATCCCAGTATTATCACAATAAAGGGACACTAGTTGTTCAATCTCTGAAACTACACCCAATTCTGTGATGAACTTCTTCATCCAAACGGCCTCCTTAGCAGCCTCACTTGCAACAATATACTCAGCCTCAGTGATCGAGTCAGAAACGGTTTGTTGTTTGAAATTTTTTCAACTTACTGCACCACTATACAAGGTGAACACATACTCAGATATGGATTTGCTATCATCCAGATCAGATTGAAAACTAAAATCTATAAAACCATTCAGTTTTAAATTAGATCCACCATATATTAGAAAAATATCTCTAGTCCTTTTCAAGTACTTGAGTTTGTTTTTCATAGCTTTCCAATGATCCTCCCCGAGATCAGCCTAAAATCTGCTTACAATGCCCAAAGCATAAGCAACATCAGGCCTAGTACATAACATAGCATACATTATTGATCCTACAGCCGAAGTATAATGAATAGAACTCATTCTATTTCTCTCTTCAGGTGTCTTAGGAGACATCTTCTTAGAGAGTTGTATGCCATGACCTATGGGCAAGTAATCTCTTTTACTTTCCTCTATGTTGAACCTCTTCAACACAAGATCAATGTACCTAGACTGGGACAAGCCTAGCATTCTATTCGATCTATCCCTATAGATCTTAATACCAAGTATATAGGATGCCTCACCCAAGTCTTTTATGAAAAACTTTTATGATAGCCAAGTTTTGACTGATTGCAATATTGAAATATCATTTCCAATGAGCAATGATAACCAAGTTTTGACTAATTGCAATATCGAAATATCATTCACAATGAGCAATATGTCATCCACATACAAGACTAGAAAGATAATAGCACTCCCACTAGTCTTCTTATACACACGAGGTTTATCCACATTTTTGATAAAGCCAAACGATTTGACTGTCTCATCAAAATAAATATTCCAGCTCCTCGATGCTTGCTTTAATCCATAAATGGATCTAGTCAGCTTGCATACCTGATTTGCTCTCTCACTAGAGACAAATCCCTCTGACTGAGTCATACAGACTTCTTCCTCACAGTTTTCATTAAGGAAGGTAGTCTTGACATCTATTTGTCAGATCTCATAGTCATGGTATGCTGTAATAGCAAGCATTATCCGAATAGACTTGAGTATAGCTACCAACGAAAAGATTTCTTCATAATCAATACCTTATTTTTATCTGAAATCTTTTGCCACAAGCCTGACCTTATAGGTCTCTACCTGGCCATCTGCTTCAATCTTCTTTTTGAAGACCCATTTACAGCCTATTGGGGTCACACCCTGAGGTACATCAACCAAAGTCCATATTTGGTTGGCATACATGGAGTCCATTTTGGATTTTATGGTGTTGAGCCACTTGTCAGAGTCACTACTCATGACAGCTTCCGATTAAGTCATGAGATCATCATTCTCAATGATGTGGGTTGTATTGTCATTCTCAATAATAAATTTATACCTGAGTGGTACACTATGCACTCTACTTGACCTTTGGAGAGAGGTATGTGTAGTGGCTGTGCCTCAATAATGAACACAACTGGTTGAGAACTATTTGGTAAATTCTGGATAGATTATAGGTTTTAAACTTTCTCAAGTTCAACAGACCTCCCACTGCCTCCTTCTTGGATAAACTTTTTCTCTAGAAAAATAGCATGCCGACCAACAAATACCTTTTATTGAGTAGGGTTATAGAAGTAGTATCCTATACTCTCCTTGAGATAATCTACACACTTGTATTTTTCTGATCTAGCATCCAGCTTATGTCCATCAATATTTTTTGCATAAGTCGGACAACCTCAAATCTCGAGATGCTTAAGATTGGGTCTTTTTCCTTTCCATATTTCATATGGAGGCTAGAAATAGATTTCGAAGGCACTTTATTTAAAATATACGTTGCAGCCTCAAGAACGTATCCCCAAAAGGATATTGAAAGATCCATGAAATACATCATGGACCGCACCATATCTAATAAGGTATGATTTTTTTTTCTATAATTTTATTTAATTATGAAGTATAAGGAGGTGTCCATTGAGAGAGTATTCTATTTTATTTCAAATAATTGAAAAACTCACTGGATAAGTATTCTCCTCTCGATCCGATCGAAGAGTTTTAACACTTTTACCGGTTTATTTTTTGACCATTCTTTGATACTTTTTAAATTTATCAAAGGCTTCGGATTTATATTTCATTAAATATACATATCCAAACTTTAACCTATCATCAGTAAATGTGATAAAATAAGAATATCCACCTCTGACTTAAGTCAGCATTGGACCACATACATCAGTATGTACAAGGTCCAAAATATCACTTGCTCAATTTTCATATCCAGTAAATGGAGTCTTGATCATTTTTTCTATGAGACAAGATTCACAAGTTCCATATGATTCATAATCATAAGGATTAAAAAAATTATCTTTGTGTAACTTGTTAATCCTTGACTCATTTATATGGCCAAGTCGGCAGTGCCAGAGGTATGTGACATTCACATCCTCTCTCTTTTTTTTCTTGATATTATCAACATGAAGTACATTATCATTAAGTGAAAAAAATATAAGATCATTATGAATAAAAGTATTCTCATAATATTCATTAAAAAAATAAATAGAACAACCATTATTCTTTGCAATTATTTCAAAATCTTGTTTCAATAATAATGGTACAGAAATAATATTTTTAACAATATCAAAAATATAATAACAGGTCTTTAGTTCCAAAATTTTATCTGAAGGCAACTTCAAAATCCTGGTTCCTACGGTTTCGACCTAAATGGACTCTCCACTAACACCGAACAGCTCGAAGTCACCTTTATTTAGATTTCTTATTTTTTGTAGACCCTGCAACGATTTATAAAGGTGTGAACCACAGACGGTATCCAATACCCAAGAATCTGAAAATAAAATACTTAATGATAAATTAGTTTGTATCATATACAAACTTTTAGCAATGCTTGCTGATTTCACAGTTGTAAGGTACTCCTTGTAATTTCTCTTCCAGTGGCCCTCCTTGCCACAGTGATAACAAGTACCTTTGGCGGAGACCTTCTTCGCCTTCTTCTTGGAGATGCTAGCCTTAAGGTTCATCTTTTTCTTAGAATCTTTTTTACCTTCTTCTTGCTGATCTTATCAACATAAAGAACCTGAGCCTTTTCACCCTTGAAATGGCTCTCTACTATTTTCAGCATGTTCAGCAGTTCTAACAAGCTGATGTTCAGTTTGTTCATATGATAATTAATGACAAACTGAGAAAAAAAATCATGGAGAGACTACAGGATCAAATCCTGGCTCAATTCATCATCCATGGCAAAATCTAGTTGTCCCAGATAAGTGATCAAATTAATCATCTTTAGGACATGCATTTGCACGAAAGAACCTTCAGTTATACGGGCACAGAAAATTGCTTTGATATCTCATATCGAGCAGTCTGACTTAATTCTCCATATAGCTCCTTAAGATTAAGGAGAATAGAAGGAACGTCCACATCCTCATACTGCCTCTGGAGCTTGTTGCTCATTGAGGCAACCATGATACATTTAACAGTCATACTGTCATCTTTCTACATCTTTTATGTGGCCCTATCCTCCTCGAAAGCATCTTCCCCAAGAGAATCTGAAGTAGGTGTATCCAGAATGTAAGAGACTTTCTCTTAAGTGAGAATAATTCTCAAGTTTCTTAATCAGTCGATATAGTTACGTCCGGTCAACTTGTTTGCATCTAGGATACCTCTAAGTGAAAGTGAGGATGCCATGTGGAAGTTAATCTATAACAATAAGAACATAATATAAGCGGACAACTCATGATGATATGCACAACTAGACAAGACTTTTATCTAATTATGTCTCTCACTATTTTATCAAACTTCATAGCCCTCAAATATGAAAATCGAAAAATATTCTAAAATTTTTTAATGGAATTGAGATCTCTAATCCTCACAAACACCTTGTGGATAGCACAACAAGCATTTATGAGTTCAAAAGTAGGTAATTTTTTATCAATTGTACCTTTACAATTCTCAACATGATTCACTCTGACCTCTAGATCATATATAGTCTTATGGATAACACAACAAATTATAATGTTCTAGTTAAGTTGATCCTTCAATTCTATATGGTCATACTTAAACAATGCTGTCCTTGTGGATAGCACAACAAAGCAACACCATTCAAATATGCCATAAGCATAAATATGCACTTGATCAACATCATGTTAATTTCTATAGTAAGTCTTGTGGATAGCACAACAAGCTCACTAAGATCTTGACATACTCTATCAACTAAGTTTGAAGAAAGACCCTTGTAATGTCTATATCACTAATCAATCTAAGTCTGAAAATCAACAAGACCAAATTGACCAAGAAAGTAGGTGGGAGGCTCCCCATAGCTTTTGTAGACACCAACAGAGTTGGCCAGATGATCGCTGTCGTAGGCAGTCAAAAATAAAAACTAACTCAAACTATATAGATAGGGTGAGTCAGGATCGTCTCCACAGGGATTTAGGATGATTATTTTTTTTATATAAAGAAGAAAAATATAAAAGAGAATTGATTGCAGAAGGATTAAAAAAAATAGAATAGTAAGAAATTAAAAGTGTAAATTAAATAATGAAAGAAAATAATTTAAAAAAATAACCCAAGAATTCTGAATCTATCATGCAAATAGATTTATTTTTTTTTATATTGCAATACTTAAATCTTATAATTAAGTATAGTATTATCCTAAGGAGTATCATAATCAATCATCTTGTTGGAGTATAAACTATTTAAATTTAATTACAAGATATAAGATTTAATCTAACATACCATAATCTATCTTTCTTAAGCACGTACTGTATCCAGAGATCACGACACGTCAATAGAGGGTATAGGCCGTGTAGACTAGATCAATACCTCAAAAAAAAAAAGATATAAAATAAAAATAAAATTTTATGCATAAAAATTAAATACAAAAAATAAAAATAAAAATCTATTTACAGGCTTCATCATATTCCTGGATTGAAGGGATTTAGCCCGCATCAAGCACTCTAGCTCCATAATCTCCCAATAATTGATCCCTAAAGCTCCTTGAATTTTTTCTCTATTTTTTTCTTACTTTTTCTCTAATTTTTTCTACTCTCAAAGCTTATTCCTAGACCTCCTACTTATAGATAAATTTTTTATATTTTTTTGGTAGGAAAATGTGTCTTAAAATTCTTAGAAAACGTATAAAAACCTGAGGAATTTTTTGACCGTCGGATGAAGCTTGGACCGCCCAGATCAGCCCAAAAATCAGCTCTTTTCTCCTAATCAGTGTCAGATTTGATTCTGACCATTTGATCATGCTTCAAATAAGAACTGGGCCATTGATCAATGCTTCTGATCTTTTATTCAAAGTCGGGAGCATCCTTAGCCGTTCGATTGCATGATAGATCGCTTCTGGGCCATCGGATTGCATAGAAGAGTCCTATTCAAAGTCGGCAATGCATTTGACTGTTGGATCTGGATCAGATTAAATCTTAACCATTCGATCACATAAAATAGCTTCCGTCCATCTGTGAACCACGCTTGTGGATCGCGAACTATTTTCGTGGATCGCACCCTAGTTTTTGTGGACCGACCTGCTGGTCCACCGTGCACCAAAGGCTATTTTAAGATTTTTTAAGATATTTTGACTCCATTTTTATTTCAATTTTTATCTAAAAAATTAAATATATATATATATTAAATTTTTCAAAAAATTTATATTATTTTGATGCTTAAATTACTCAATTAAATTAACATCTATTTTTCATAAATGTGCTCTAATTTTATATTTTTTAAAAAAATATTTATTTTTGTAAGAAAATCTAATTTATTCATGAAATTAGATTTTTAAGAAGATGTTAGTATCAAAAATTATCAAAAATACCTACAATAAATATAAAAATATGTCACTTATCACACCTTCCAACTTGAACTTTACTCATCCTCGAGTAAAGAAAGAATTTAGAATTAAGTACCTTTTAACATAAAATTTTAAATTTTACCAAATAATTTTCTAAAGGAATCACTGATGTCCAGTAGAGTGTGAGTGAGGTATATCATTGGAGTATTAATACTAATCAATATAAAAGTTAAATTAAGAACACTAAAACTTTTCTAAACTTTTTTAAATTATTTCTACCTTTATCTCTAAATCGTTAATCTTCATATGGACAAGTATATTGTTACTTTGATCCTTCATTTATTGAATATTTTTTTTTTAATGTTGTACTGCTATTGAATGTCTTAACCCCTTAAGCTTTTTGTTTGATCCATATATTAAGTTTTCAGCCAATGACTTCCAAACCAGATGGCTTTAGGACACTAGGTATAGAATACCCTTCGGACCTACTTGCTCAAATCAAACAGACTACGAGTTAAAACTAGCTTTACAACAAAGCTTCTTTACCCTTCATACCTTTTGATGCGAAACTCAATGCTTGCTTGGGCAAAGAGGTCCGGTTACTCAACATGAAGTACTTGAAAAATTTTTTCTTTATATATGAAGAAATGTATAGTTACCCTACACGAGCTCATAAGAAGTAAACTCTTCTTTGATGCTGGTAGAAAAATTAGAAATGCTCAAAAAAAATTATTTAAGTTCTAAACTTAATTTTTTATTGAGTTTTCTTAATATTTGATCCCTCAATATCTCACAAACTCTCTAGTCTGTACATAAATTTTTTTTTAAATGCTTGGTTTAACACAATTCTTAAGTGTAATCAGGTGCTTAAATGTTAAATACTAACTTACTTGAGGACTTTAGAAATTTTTATTCTTCCCTCCCAACTTAATCGATATTTTTCTCAATGGAGTAGAAAAAATGAAGGGTGCATAAAAAGAGAAAGAGAAAGAGAAAAGAGAGATGTCACCTGATCCAAAATTTTTTTTTTTTCAAAATTGGTGTTTCTCCCCATCTTAGCCAATATTGCCTTCAAATCCCTACAAAAGATACGAAACAAGCCTCAATTAACCTAAACATAATACAAAAGAAAGTAAAAGTTGAAACTGTGTTGCCTCCCAAAAGTGCTAAGTTTGAAGTCTTCAGTCAGACCAAATTTATTGACAGGTGCTTCCATACAGAGCGGTCTTTTATTCATAAAAAAATGAAGATCATTTAGAAAAAAAAATTTGGGTTGCCTTCCAAAAAGCACTAAGTTTAACATCTTCAGTCAGATGCTAAAAAAGTGTCTATCCTATTCCTGCCCAAATCTTAATATGAGTCTGTAATTCTCTACGTGATTCAGGCTCTTTCTCAAGGTATTTTCTACTTGGGACCATTATATGACTCATTCTCCTGATAACTAATAATTCTTCCTTTATAATTAGATCTAGGTATAACTTAAGCACTAATCGGTGTTTTAAGAGATCTAGATCTATATACTTGAGTGCTGAGGAAGTATTTTTGGATCTCCTATTGTTGCCTCTTTCTTTTTAAGTAGAGGTTCAATCAGTGTCATGAGGGGTTCAACAATTAATTTTGGGTTTACTGAGTATAATGGTCACTAGGTGTGGATACCTCATTATTATCAACTTCGGATATCTCCTCCAGTTCCTCAAACCTGAATGTTCTCAATTGATTGAACTGGTCCTTAAGTTCTAGACCATTCTAAGCTCTAGGGTCATCCTCTAATTGGCTTGATAATTTATCCTTTTCTAGTTTACTAACCACTATAGTTGATTAGCTCAATTATTTAATTAATTAGTCAGTAGTTTGCATGAAATTATTGAGGGTATTTTTAATGTTTGAGGTTGATTGCGCTAAAATATCTAGACTCTTTTTTAATGTGTTGACTCCTTCCTCAGGATCTAAACCTGGTTGATTATTCAGTGTTTGATTGGGCCATAGATAGGGTTGATAAAAATTATGGGCTCCTAATGTTGTATCTTGTGACCATATAAAATTGGGATGACTTTCAGATCTTGGGTTATAGATTGGTGCATAAGGTTCATTTATGTAGCTTTCATTGAATGCACTCTCCTGTATGAGCTCAGTTTGGGTTGGGTTCATCAAATAAGAACACTCCTCCACAACATGATCTAGTGCATCACATCCAATGTATATGGGTGCTAGCATTTGATTAAATTGGATATGTCTTTTGAATTCTAAGGCTTAAATTCTATTGGTCAAAGTTACAACTCTAGTATCTTCAAACTCTCTTGAATAAAGGTACGTATTTTCAATTTCAGTGAATGTAAGATGCATGTTAATCATTTGAGAATCAATTATAAAGTTGTTAGTTGAAGATCTAATTCTAGATGGTTGAACACAGCTAATCGAATAACATAGGTCCAGCAGGGTTCTAGGTTGTCTATTGGAATACATTTCTTCCTCAGTGACCTTATAGGCTTGTAGGCTTTAGATTATGTCTGGCAATCATCATTTTATCCTAGTAAAAAATTATTTTTTTTAATACATGAGACAAAAAGAGGAGAAGAAGAAGAGTTCTAGAGATGAGAGTCCTAAGGAGTCCTAAATCTAGAGACAATAGAGAAGAGCATTTTAATTAGGTTTAATGCTTGTAGGTTAGTAATCACGTTATGCAATCAATCATAGCTAAGGATAACCCTAGATCTAGATAACTCCTAACTGTTAAGATTGCCTTTAAGCACTCCAGATAAAAGACTAGCCACTCAACTAGCCAGGTAAGTGTAAGGTCGGTGGGGGTCCCCCTGTTGCTTTTCTTAGACACCAACTGAGTTGGCCAGGTAAGCAAATAAAACTAATTAAATAATCACCTTCCTTCAGGATGTAGTCTTTGAACCACTTTTCTAGACACCAGTCAAACTGACTAACCCTAACTCGGTCCTACTCTTAGGATCTCTTGTCCTATTGAGCTCGAGAGTCCTTAGGGGTCAACGTCAAATTGATTTTAAGTTAAAGTTTAGGTCAATGTAATATGCAGGATGATGGTTTGTGGGCTAAAGAAGAGTGATGAACTCTCCATCTTATCTTGTTTAGGGTTTGTGCTCTTAAGATGTTTTATGAAATTATGCAATGCAAGAAGAAAAGGTGACCAGATTTGATAGTTAGTCAAGAGTAAATTAATTTGTTTCAATTTTTAAGTTTTATGATTAAGTATCTAATTCTCTAAGTAGATTATGAGGTGTCAATGTAAATTTTTTTTTTTCTGAAAGAAAATAAATTTGATTAAGGAACTAAGCAAGTTAGAAAGCAATTAAAAAGAAACTAAATTTTTTTTTTAAATAATCGTGCCTAAATCTCTGGCAATGGTGCCAAAATTTGATCGCTGTTGTAGACAATCAAAAATAAAAACTAACTCAAACTATATAGATAGGGTGAGTCAAAATCATCTCCATAGGGATTTAGGATGATTATTTTTTTTTATATAAAGAAAAAAAATATAAAAGAGAATTGATTACAGAAAGATTAAAAAAAATAGAATAGAAAAAAATTAAAAGTATAAATTAAATTATAAAAAAAAATAATTCAGTGAAATAACCCAAGAATTCTAAATCTACCATGCAACTAGATTTATTTTTTTTTTTTTTTTATATTGCAATACTTAAACCTTATAATTAAGGTATTAGTATAGCTTATCTCTAAGGGGTACCGACTATATCAATAGATCATAGCTCATTCTATTAGAGTATAAACTATCTAAATTTAATTATAAAATATAAGATTTAATCTAACATACTACGATCTATCTTTCCTAAGCACGTACCATATCCAGGAATCACAGCACGTCGATAGAGGGTATAGACCATGTAGGCTGGATCAATACTCAGAAAAAAATAAAAAGATATGAAATAAAAATAAAATTTTATTGTATAAAAATTATATATAAAAAAAATAAAAATATATTTACAGACTTCATCATATTCCTGGATTGAAGGGATTTAGCCCTGCATCAAGCTCTCTAGCTTCATAATCTTTCAATAATTGATCGCTAAAGCTTCTTGAATTTTTTCTCTATTTTTTCTTTACTTTTTCTCTAATTTTTTTTGCTTCCAAAGCTTATTCCTGGATTCTCTATTTATAGATAAATTTTTCATATTTTTTTGATAGAAAAAGGAGTCCCAAAATCCTTAGAAAATTTATAAAATCCTTAAAATTTTTTCTGACCGTCGGATGAAGCTGGGATTGCCCAGATCAGCCCAAAAAATCAGCTCTTTTCTCTTAATCAGTGTCAGATTCGATTATGACCGTCTGATCATGCTTCAGATGAGATCTAAGCTATTGATCAGTACTTCTAATCTCCTATTCAAAGTCGGAAGCATCCTCAGCCGTCCGATCGCATGATAGATCGCTTCTGGGCTGTCGGATCACACAGAAGAGTCCTATTCAAAGTCAGCAACGCGTCTGGACTGTTGGATCTAGATCGGATTGAATCTCAATCATCCGATCACGTAAAATAGCTTTCGTCCACCTGTGAACCATACCTATGGACCACAAACTGTTTCTGTGGACCGCGTCCTGATTTTTGTCAACTGATCGGCTAGTCCACCATGCACCGGAGGCTATTTTTAAGATTTTTTAGAGTATTTTGGCTCTATTTTTGCTCTGATTTTTATCTGAAAAATTGAAAAAAATATGTATTAATTTTTTAAAAAATTTTACATTATTTTGATGCTTAAATTACTCAATTAAATTAACATCTATTTTTTATAAATATGCTCTAATTTTATATTTTTTTAAAATTATTTATTTTTGTAAGAAAATTTAATTTATTTATAAATTAGATTTTTAAAAAGATATTAGCACCAAAAATTATCAAAAATATCTACAATAAATATAAAAATATGTCACTTATCACAAGGTCAGCATACGGACCTAACTAGAAAATCACCTATAACACTTTTTTGATACTAATTGATCTTAAGAATTCAATTTTTGATTAATAAAATGAATCCTGACATTACAACTTAATATAATTTTTTACGAGAGACTTTAAATGGTCTCAGCACATTATAACTACAACCACATAAAATATACACTACAAATTATGTAATTTGATATACTTCTACTATTCTAAATAGCAATCATATGACATACTAAAATCATATAAGGATGCAATAGAAATCAAAACATATATCAAGCATATCGAAGAAAAATAGCAAATCCTAATCACATTAGGCATGCTTTGCACCCTTAACAATGCATCAATTTGAGTATCATACAACCATGATAATACAAATTTAAAATTATCATAAATTAATAATTTAATAATTAAAATTATATATCATGATATATATAATGTCAAAAATATTTTTTGAGTTTAAAGGATTAATGCTATAAATTAATACAAAATTGTTTGGCAAGATATGCACAATAACGATTCTATGCACAACTATTGCACTTGTTGGATCGAATCAGATAAAGGTGGCTCTGATAACACTATTGGGTTCGACCACATAGTGAAAAGTAATTTTTAAAAATTTTAAAATAAGCAAATCAATAGCCTTATCAAATAAAACTATCGAGCCGAACCCAAAATCCTAGAATCACTTTGCCGATCACAATCAAAGC
This sequence comes from Elaeis guineensis, assembly GCF_000442705.2. Taxonomy (NCBI): domain Eukaryota; kingdom Viridiplantae; phylum Streptophyta; class Magnoliopsida; order Arecales; family Arecaceae; genus Elaeis; species Elaeis guineensis. The sequence continues at coordinate 27,540,218 of NC_026003.2, forward strand.
AAATTCAAGCATGCAAAGAGATAGAAAATTATATTTTAATTAATATAAAAAAAGTGACACATTGATATTCTCCACAAGATCCCAAGGTAGAAGTCTTCTAATGGAGATCCACACGAAAGTTGGCCAAAGTCCTTCTCAACCGGTGCACTGCCGCAGCCTTGTCTTCTCAAGAACACTACCATCTTCGAACTTGCATCACGATCGCACCAAAGTCTGGTTACTTTTGATCTCATCATCAGAATGATACTAAGAAGATACTCTTCAGATGTCATACAACTTAGGATTTAATTTTTTAGCTCCAACACATGGAAAAATCAAATCCTATGGCACTCAAGCAATACTTGCTGAAAATCTCACCACCCTAGTAGCAACTTCTGCCGCTCAAAATTTTTTATTTTTTTTTTCAAATTTTTTTAGATTTTTTTTTTTTATGTTTACCGCATTGCTCTTCTTAGTTTTAGCTAAAAATCATCATAAGAAACCATCTGGAGCATCCTCTATAAATAAGGGACCAAGGGACATCCATGAGACTATGGGGCGCCAACCTTTGGCACTCCAACTTCCCACATGCAAAATAAATTTACTAAGTGAATTTTTGATAATTCAGATACTTAGAATAGAAGAAATCTTAGTTTTCTATATGTCATAAAAATTTAAATTAAATTTGGTGTTAAATCACAGGAGAACTGATCAGGAATTTAAGGTAACGTATAATACTTAAGAGCCTTCATTAAGAACTCTCCACTTCTCATGCCAATTTAAGGTGGGTAGCATTTATTTTTTACCATGACTTCTGGTGGACATGGAGCACTCCTCCACTTAAAACTCTTTCAAGTTGGATAAGGATCCAATTCAAGTTGACCCAATCCTTTTAGGTCAGAGCCAACTGGTCTAGGTTAGCTCAAACAATTTGATCTAAACCAATTTGGGAACTTGGGTTAATACAATGTGCTAGCATATCAAATTAACCCATAAAATTTATATTAAACTCTAATTAGATCAAACCAAGATCAAATCCTAAAGTGTGTGACCCATTAGGTTCCAAATTTAGTCAGTAGTGGATCAAGACTTTCGATGTAACCCTAATCCGATAAGATTAGGTCACCCGAAGAGTTCCAATCAACTTGGACTCTTCCAAATCGACTCCAGAATTAAAATTTTTTAATTTGATGAGTCTACACATCAAGATTAACATCTAGCAATGTGTCATGACTATCCAAAAAATTTTTAAATTTTGATGAAAAATTATCAAAATATCCTTCAGTGGTAAGTTTTCAAGTAATTCAATCCTTCAGTCAAACAACATCTCAGATGAGCTGTGGGCATAAAAATATGTTAAACCTAATTACTTATCATTATATATCTCGATCAGAAGGTAATGATTCAATTGATGATACATTAGAAATCTTTTTCTAATTATCATCCTGCTTTGGCCAAAGACTTTCAGAATCATCATCCTATGAGATCACATAGGATGTTTGTTCCCCTTATTAGGAGTGACTGATCTCTTATTGATCACTCACAACCTTCATACACACTTCACCATATCCAGAACACCCCACATAAGGATCAAAAAACAAGCTAGGTAGTGAACCAAAATATAGATCTATGTACACAAGGTACTATGGTGATCTCAGATCTAAGGATCACTTATACAACTTCCACTAGAAAATTATCAGTTGATATATAAATAAGACTCCATCTGATATTCTCTCATAGGTCAATTCAGTGAACTCATTCTCTAATGAGCATCCATATCATTGTATTAGTATCACCACACAAGTGATTGTGAGATCAACCACCCTCATTTTTGAGCATACATAGGACATGCCAGTCTTATCGATATTATTGATCTCCAACTCAATATTCCAATAACTAGAAATATTTTAGATCAGGGCTATCGAGAAATTAGGTCTCACTGGTGTGATCTCATCACGGTTCTAAAATCATTGTCCAGACCTATGGGGTTCATTATAATCTTAAAATTAATAAGATGCAGCATATAATGAATCAAAAATATCTATTTTATTAATAATAAATATTAATTAATATGAGTTTAGAAGATAAATTACAAAAATATTCTATCATATTTCATTTGTGATTGGCTCGTAGGACATTATTTTTTCATGAATGATTTTTGATCTATAATCTAAGAAGCCTATGAGAGATTAGATTTAAATATTAATTAATTTTAGATAAGATTTAATTTAATTAGATTTAATTGGATTTAAAATTTTAAGTTAGACTGAGTCTTAAAGTCTTAAACAGTTCAGGATTGACTGTCTTTCGAAATTATTTCGAATCAGCTTCGAATTGGATTTGAATTGGACCTTTTTTGGATGAGATACTTGGAGTCCTATTTCCTCTAAGACTCTCTCACTCCTTGTCTGACTAGCACCTAGTGTGGTGCTGGTTGTGGGCCATCCCACATGGGTGTGGGCGTGGGTGCAAAGTGGGCACATATATGGTGTCGATCCTATCTCAAGTAGGAGTTCTTTGATAAGTAGTGGATTGATTTCAAGCTTGTTTGAATTAGGAGTCCTATACTTATTAGGTCATAAAAATCATCTATAAATAGAGAGGGTCTCTACTTATAGATGCATAGCATAGAAATCAGATTGAGAGAAAGAGAGAGAGAGGCATGAAGAGCTTGTTGGCATCAACCCTTGGCGTGTCCTCCTCCTTGCCCCCCTCTCTTCCTCTGGGCATGGGTCCTTTTTGGGCATCTTCTTTGCTGGTGTGAAGGGTCACACCAACACCTCTCTTCTCTCCCTTGGTGGCTTTGCAAAGGTGCATCAGTCCAGAGATTCATCCCGCTTTCTTGCATTGCCTGGTGTGCATGCGAAGTAGAGGGCTTGTAGATCCAAGCCTATGTGAAGACTTGAATCCAGATTCTGAAAATTTGATCCTCAATTCTACTGTAATTTATGTAAGGATTTGATCTTTATTCAGATGGATTTATAAAAATTTTTAGATGCAACCTTGGTTATATCCGTGAGAAACAGATTTCTTTCCCTTCAATTGATATCAGAGCCAGATTTTAAACATGGATACATAACTGAATTTTTTTAAAATATTTATATATTATATATAATTAAAATTTTATGTTAGATATTAAATATAATTTAAATTTATTTAAATAAAATTTTTGATCTGATTTTAATTGGATTAGTTGAATATAATCAATGGTTGGTTAAGGTTGTTACAAGTTTGTTATAACAGAATTTTATTATTGCTGAATTTTGTTGGAATAACAATATATTTTAAAATATATTTTAAATTTATTTTAATAAAATTTTAATATTATTATTTTAGTTATAAAGTGAGACTTATTTTAGTTCTAAATTAAATTTATTTTAATAGATTTTTAGATTTGAATTCTAATGAAATTCAGCACTATACTAAAACAAATTTAATCAGAAATTTAATCCTTATGCATTTATGTTTGTATCTAATTAATTTTCTATATGATATCAGATTTAAAATTAATATTTTATAATCAATATAAGATATATTTCAGATCTGATATGATATATATATACATCAAATCTAATTAGATTAGATGAAGAGCATGATTGATAAAATCAAGGACATGTTCATGACATAAATTATTTTATCAAAATTACATATTGATGTGATTACATATGAAATTAGATTTCAGATCTTAGTAGCTTAGTACTCAGATCGATGAGATCACCAGACTATCTGATCATAAGAGCTTGAAGGGATTAATCTTCCTCTCTTGCCATTCGACGGGTTCTCTTATGACGTATAAGGATGTCATTGTGATCTGATTTCATAAAAAAAAAATGAATAGATTCTTATAAATTATTTTGATCATAAATATATTTAAATTATATCTAAAGTAATTTATAGTTCATTATGATAAGATGAATTCAGATATAAAATTATTTTAGAATTTAAATAGCATATTACATTAGATGTAATCGGTATCGATATAAAAATTATCATGATGCATGTGATGTATGTATGAAGTTAGATCATACCTATATGTATTTAATTATTAAATATATTATAAAAATTTATTTTCATGAGTTAAAATATATGGTATGCTTCACTTGAAATCTTAGTAGAATAGTTTTATAGACTGAAACATACATTCATATACTTAATTTTGAATTAAGTTTGAATGATCTAGATTTAAGAATTAAAGATCATTAAGACACCACATATGGGCTATGGATTAGCATGAATTAGGTCCTTTTAATATGAAGACCTAGGGTTAGAAATACATATAGACCAAGTAGAAAAATTAGTTAAATCTAATCAAGTGTTAAATTAGATTAGATCAAAATTTTTCTAGATCAATCTCAATAGTTGAAGTTTGATCAAGTCCATATTTTAGACCATAATAAATGGATGATGATCATAGCTCTATGGTTAAGCCTGAATCTTCTGGTAGACCAAATCGAAGCTAATTAACCAGTTGATATCTAAGATAAGTTTGGCAGATTCGATCAAGTAGTTTTTAATTGAGAGTTATTCACCTAGATGCGTCTATGGCGAGTTAATGGCATATTCCTCTCATTGATCTCACTTATTTGGCCAACATGATAGATTATACTTTGATTAGGTCACTAATTGATTCGTGCTGACCCATACCATCAAGGTTAATCGTGTGACTGATTTAGGTATCTTTAGACCAACTTGTGTCTAATCCTCTACATGACTTGATAAAGCCAGTGGGAGGATTTACAACTTGCAAGTCAACTTCTTCTCTTATTCTTAGATCAATGAAATCAAATCTTCTAAATTATTAGGTCCATAAAATGATATAGTCATGTGATAACTTATTTATAGCCTCCCATTAAGGTACATGATAATGAGTCCAATATTCTAAATAGACATTGAAGATGCCACACGCTTGGTATCTATTAGGTATTGGAATTGTTATTCATCATATGACCATCTTATTATACCTTCAGATCAATGCTTAGGTTGATCGAACCACACTCGGGCCTAGATATTTATTTATTGAATACACTTGATATTGTCATGTTAATGATTGGACCTAATCAGGATTTTCAATAGAGGCACCACATGCCTGCTGAAGGGATGCCTAGGCCAAAACTTAATTACTAAAAGTTGTTTGGAGAAACAATTGGTTATGAACCTACCCATAGATGTACTAGGATTGGCCGAGCCACACTCGGGTCCGAATGCAGTCTGTGTGGATTCTATTACCCACTAAAGAATTAATGTAATTTTTCAAGTTGGAGGTAGAGGCTACCAATTCATACAAAATAGTGAAAGAATCTTTAGACTAAATTCCATATCTTTGGGATTAAAAAGTAATTCATATACTAATAGACTTTTATTTTTTCTTTCAGTTATGGCCAACACACTATCCCTCCGTACACCGCTGATAGCGACAAGCTCACCGAACCCAACTTCAATAGCTGGTATAGAAAGTTGAAGATCATCTTGAAGTACAAAAGATTCTGTACGTCTTTACGGATGAGGCATCTGAAGAACCTGCTGCCAACACTCCTTGTGCTGCGAGAGACACTTACATGAAGTGGCTCAATAACCGCATGACTATGTATTGTATGATAAGCGCAACTATGAATAATGAACTTAGTCGTAAGTTTGAGGATGCGCGGCCTGAGCAGACCATTCAAATGTTGAATGAGTCCTTCAATACCCCTGAGAATATGTAGAGACACAAAACCTCCTGCTTCAATGCTAGTATGTGAGAGGGGGCTTCAGTCATCATCATGTATTGTACATGATTGAGCAGATTGAACGTTTGAGCAAACTTGGCTTTCTGTTGCATGAACAGTTATATAAGGATGCTATCCTCAACTGCTATTGAAATCCTATATACCTTTTCTCAGTCATTACAGAATGATGAAGCCTACAGTGAACCATCATGGTTTGCTATAATTACTACAGACTTTTGAGAAGGACCACTAGCTCCTTCAGCTCCAAAAGGAGCTGGTGAATGTAGTGGGAGGTACATCTATAGATCGTCGATCCTCTAGGAGAGAAAAGAAGAAAAATGTGCAAAAATCTTGTGCCACTGATCCTAAGCAGAGCAAAATATCGAAAGTCGATAAGAGCCAGATAGAATGCTTCTTTTATAAGAAGCTAGATTATTAAAAGAGAAATTATCCTGCTTACATAGCCATCCTTGACTCAAACAGGTCTAAGAACAAGAGAAAGAAGCAAACAGTTGCTTCACAAGATACTTATATGACTCCTTATAATTTTTTTGTTTGTGATACTACTACCTAGATATTGGATATCAGAAGTCCAATCAATATATGCAATTCATTGTAGGGATTGCAAGTAGGAAGTTTTGAGAGGATGAGCGGTTCCTAAATTTTGGAGATGGAAGCCTTGTTCTAGTTCTAGCCCTAGGGACTTTACAGCTTGTTTTCGAGTCCAGTAGTGTCATGTTAGATGACTATCATTATTGTCCTTCCTTTATGAAGAATGTCATCTCTGTAGGTCTTTTAGCCAAACTTGATTTCAAGTTTACAATAAATGATGATTTTTGTGATATCATTATAAATGATACTGTAATTATGCATGGACAATTAAGACATGATATATACATAATATCATGATCTATTAGTATAATGTATATATCTAGTAAACACCCTAAAATAGATAATGTCAGTGAATCCTACCTTTGACATTATAGGCTTGATCATGTGAACAAAAGTAGGATTGATAGGTTGATCAAGGAACGTGTCCTTAATATAGATAATTGTGAATCATTACTAACCTATGAATCCTGTCTACTTAGTAAGATGACTAAGTCACCTTTTAAAAAAAAGGTGAAAGAGACAACGATGTCCTAGATCTAATATATACTGATGTATGCAGACCTATAAACATAAGTACCAGAGGAGGATACTACTACTTTATTACATTTAAGATGACCTATCGAGATATGGGTATGTCTATCTTATGAAGCATAAATCAAAATTATTTAAAATATTCAAACGATTCCATACTAAAGTAGAAAAATAGACTGAAAAGAGTATTAAAATTCTTCGATCAGATCGATGAGGTGAATACCTCATTAGTGACTTTCTGACATATCTAGAAGAGAATGAAATTCTCTCACAATGGACTTCTCCTGGAACACCATAATATAACGGGATGTCAGAAAGGAGGAATCGAATTTTGTTAGACATTATCTGATCCATGATGGATTTTGGAATCTGCCAATCTCCTTCTAGGGATATGCTCTAGAAACTGTCTGCTATATTCTGAATAAGGTGCCAAGTAAGTCTGTCAATAAAATACCGTATGAGATATGGACTCGGCGTAAGCTGGTGCTCCACATCTTAGGGTCTGGGGGTGTCCAACTTATATCAAGTGTTTAAAGACAGATAAGCATGGACTTAAGTTTGATAAATACTTATTTGTAGGGTATCCAAAAAAAACTAAAGGGTACTACTTCTACCTCGCTGTAGAGCAAAAGGTGTTTATCAGTAGTAGGATAGTCTTTTTGAAAAAAGAGTTCCTTAGAAAAGGAGCTAATGTCTGTAAAATTGAACTTGATGAAGTTTAAGAGATAGAAAGACTGACACATACAGAATTAGATTTGATTGGAGAATCAAATCTGAAGTCAGTAGAGACACCATTGAGGAGATCTGGTAGAGTACCACATCGTCGGATAAATACTATATTTCTTGATCCGAGACAGAGATCCAATCAAACTTAATGAGAATGATGAGGATCCGATCATCTATATGGAAGCTATGCAAAGGCCCGACTCTCAAAAATGACTTGAGAACATGAAGTCCGAGATGGAGTCCATAAAAATAAATAGTATATGGACACTAGTTGATCTGTTTGAAGGGATAAAATTTATAGGGTGTAAATTGATTTTCAAGAAGAAAAGAGGAGCGGATAGAAAGGTAGAGACCTATAAAGCCTGTCTAGTTGTCATGGATTACCGTCATTATTATGGTATTGACTATGACGAGACATTCTCTCCTGTGATAATGCTCAAGTCTATTTGGATTATGCTTACTATCACTGCACACTTAGATTATAAGATCTGACAAATGGATGTTAAAACAGCTTTCCATAATGGAGAGCTAGAAGAAGAGGTGTATATGATACAGCCCGAAGGATTCACATCCACAGATGAGTCTAAAGTGTGCAAGCTGAATAGATCTATTTATGGACTTAAACAGGCATTTAGGAGTTGGAATATGCATTTTGATTAGGTGATCAAAATATATGGCCTTGTTAGGAATGGAGAAGAGCCTTACGTCTACAAGTGGGCTACCAATTCTATAGTCATTTTTCTTATACTATATGTAGATGATGTACTGTTAATAGAAAATGACAACCTGATTTTATAGTGTGAAGTTGTGTTTATCATCGTATTTCTTCATGAAGGAGAAATATTCTACATCCTAGGGATGAAGATCTATAGGGATAGATCTAGAAGGTTGTTTGGACTGACCCAATCCATGTATATTGATATCATGTTGAAACGATTCAACATGAAAAATTTTCAAAGAGGCTATCTTTCGATAGGCCATGAAATTACTCTCTCCAAGAAGGATTGTCCGACAACCCCTCAGGAGAGAGCATATGAGTAGAATATCATATGTTTCGATAGTAAGATCTATCATATACGTCATGACCATTATGAGGCCGGATATGGCCTATTCACTAGGGGTAGTGAGTAAGTACCAATCTGATCCAGATGAAAACCACTAGAAGGTTGTGAAAACAATCCTTAAGTATTTTAGAAATACTAAAGACCAGTGGCTTATCTATGAAGATACTGATCTGAAACTTGTGGGATATACTGACTCTAATTTTTAATTAGATTATGATGGCAGCAGAAGCATGTCAGGCTACGTATTTACTTTGAATAGAGGAGCTGTTTGCTGAAAAAGTATCAAGCAACACATTATGATCGATTCAGTTTGCGAAGCGGAATACATTGCTGTATCTGATGTTGCAAAGGAGGCAGTGTGGTTGAGAAAATTCATCACCGAGCTAGAAGTTATACCTTTTAGTGATGGCCCTATTCTGCTGTACTGTGATGGCCCGGCCCATGTAACAATCCCAGCCCACCAAAGCCCAAACAAAAAAAAAATAGGGGAGAAGACTCCCAAAGGGAGTCTTCTTCCTCCTCTCGCCGGCTCCCAATCAGAGTCGGAAAGAGCCCCCCCTCCGGCTCTATTTAAGGAGGAGAACCCTCCTCTCTCCTTCTCATCGAAGAATCTCAGGTCAATCAGTGGCGATCATCGGGAAAAGTGCTGCGGATACCCTTACTGTGATCGTCCCAGTTTCTCGCTGGAAAATCCCACCGACGTCAGAGGTAAGCCTTCTTTTCTCTTTCTCTCTCCTTTCCCTTCCTTCCCATGCTGGTGTGCATGTTCACTGACGATCAGAGTCATTGGATTTTCATGAAAAAAGGGTTCGATTTTCTTTTGATCTTTCGGGTGCCGGTGGTCGTCGTCGGCCATCGATTTGGGCTTATTTGGGCGGCGAGTCGCGCTCCTTCGACCGCTGACCATCTCTGTGCCGGTCGGCTGTCGGTTAGCCAATAATTTGGGGGGGACTGTAAGGTCCCCTATTTCGGTCAAAGCAAGCCTGGGAAGAAGAAAAGAAAAAGAAGAAGAAGAAGAAGGAAAAGAAAAGGAAAAGAAGAAGAAGAAGAAGGAAAAGAAAAGAAAAAGAAAAAGAAAAAGAAAAAAAAGGAAAAGAAAAAGAAAAAAAAAGAAGAAGGAAAAGAAAAGAAAAAAAAAGAAAAAAAAGGAAAAAAAAGGAGAGAGAGAAGAAAAAGAAGAAAAAAATAAAATAATAATAATATAATAATAATAAATAGGATTTTCTCTCCTTTCTCTTCCGTGAAGAAAAAAAAGAAAGAAAAAAATAAAATAAATTAATTAATAAATAATGATATAAATAATAAAATATGAGAAAGAGAGTTTCTCTCTCTCTTCCTTCAGCCTGAACTAGTATTTTCTCTCTCTAAAATTGGACTTTCTCTCTCTATTTTCTCTCTCTAAGTTATTTTCTCTCCTAAGATTTTTTAAAATTTTGAGAAGAATGATGATGAATTTAAATGAACTTAGTGATGGGTTTTTTTGATCTGCGATCGTCGGACGGTACATCGACATCCACTTTGATCAAATTAGATATTTTTAGATTTTAATTTTTATAATTTTATTAAATTATTCACATGATAATTTTAGCATGATTTGATCTAATCGATCGGATTTGTTGAATCACATCATTCGAGGAGTCCAAGATGAATTTTCTCTTTCTAAAATTTTCTCTCTCTAGAATTTTTTCTCTCTAAAGCCATTTCTCTCTCGATCGATTTCTCTCTCTTGATCGATTTATCAATAAATTTTTTTTTTAATATTTTTTATCTGATGAAGAATCTTGATCCATGATTGTTGGGTAGTGTATTGGCACCCACTTTGATCAGACCATGAATCTTTAGATTTGATCATCCATGATCCCGATCTAGTCATGACTTGATTTGATCATATTGATTTCATCAATCAAGATATTAGACCAATCATAATATTGGATTGTGTCACCTGATCAATTCAAATTATACCTCATGAATTCTCTCTCCTCTAATTGTCTCTCTCTACTTCATTATATTGTTTTCTCTTTTTCTCTCTACTTGATTTTATGAAATCGATGAAGAAATCTCGGTCCTATCACTTCGAATTTGTTTTGATCTGATAGTCAAACTTTGGATCATTTAGATCCTAATTAGATTTTGATTAGATAAAATTAGATGATCGGATCTAATCTAAACTGTTGAAATATTGTATTCGTATTCTTTCTAAATATTGAAATTGATTCTGTATAGGATTGTGGATATTTGATCATGGGATATCGTGATATGATCTACGAATAAAATTTTTGGAAAAAATTTATAGAATTATGTAGATTTATTGAAATACATTCGAGGTAAGTAATATTTCACTTTTTCTAGATTTATCGGTAAATTATAATGTATTTTTTGATATGATTTGTGAAATGATGTATGAATTGGATGAATGATATTTTGTTATGAAAATATCTTATTTGAAATGTTATGATGAAGCATGATTGAACATATTGATTTCATGATGCATTATATTGATTGATTTCGATACTACATAATTATATGTTTTATTTGTTGGGAATAGTGTCCCAAAGCCAATCGTCAGCCTGTTGACGGTTGTGCTCATTTTTATATTTGTACATGAATTATGAATTAATAAAAATTATTTTGATATTTTTCATCACAAAATATTTCATCTTCTAATGAACTCCTATGTTCTGGTGAAGTCCTTAGGACTATTTAGACTCGACAAAGGAGGATTTGTCGTTTAGTCCTTAAACCAGTTCGCGACCAAATGATACGTTGTTACCAAGGACAACAATGTTTATCAAGCATAGGGCGTTGTATGCCATATAGGTTGGTTGTCCTCTTAACCAAGGAGTGTGGAGACACTGGTATGGCATACAGGTGAGATATAAGGGTACATCTGCACTGAACGTGACCGACTCTGGAGCTATTTTTGCTGTCAAGATTTGCTCCGATGGGATATGGGTATAAATGTTCCTCCGACCTGAGACCGCCATGGTGACTTGCAAGCAACTCACTGCACTTAGACACTGGACTACTTAAATTTTTAATTCAGTGACGGAAGACTGCTGGGTGTAGTCAAGTACTTGACTTGTCGGTGCGTGTGTCAAGATGGGATTGACCACTCCAGTTTAGGAGCTGTGTACAGTCGTGTTTCAATTTAGCAAAACCTTGGCCAGGGTAGTCCTTGTGAGAAGTCACAGGACTGTTTGAGTTGAGCACGATTCGGATGATCTGATCAGGGTTGACAGTTTAACCCTGAGTCATCCTAAACACAGGGGTCAAAAGGATAATTATACAGTAACCATATTCATGTAGGTTCTGAGTGTTGCGATTGTGACTCTTGACCTATCCGGACATCGGGTACCATTGCTAGATGGTCACTTCGATTAGTACAGAATTGGTTCCTGTGCTACCGGCTTAGGTTCGAACCTGCAGGGTCACACACATTAGAGGTTTCTATCTGATCTGATGGCTGATGTAGAATCCTACATGTTTGGGACTCAGTGATCGAGAATCAGGATTCTCTGATCACAAGTTCCACACATTATGGGTACCGGGGTCAACAGTACCACTGATTCGGACTTTTCGATCAGGGTTACATATCGATGAATTCTGATGTCCGATTGTCCATCAGATTTGGACTCAGTATTTATGAGAGATTTAATTAGTGATTTGATCACTAATTAACTCAATTTTATTGAGTAATTATTTTTGGATCAAGTCCAGTTGAATTGGATTCAGTTGGGTTTGACCCGATTAGGTTAAGAGTTGACCTAATCGTCAAGATGGTTTGGTCCCTGATTTGATCAGGGGTTGGGCTTAGTCAATTCCTGATTTGATTAGAATTTTATTAAACCTAATTAAGCTTAATTAAGTTGGGTTTAAATTAGTCTAATTGGACCTAACTTATTTGGTTCAATTAGGTTGGTTTAAATAATTAAACCATCTTGCCCAATCTCCATGTGCCACCTCACTTCCATTGCACCCATTTGAATTCATGAGAAGAAACTTCTCATGAATTTTTTCCTCACGCCAAGCCCTCTCCATGCCCCACTTTAATGTGCCATATGAATGGATAAGGATGATTGGTTGGCCATTCAAATTCAAAATAAAGTTTGAATTTGAATGGGCAATCAATCTTTGCACCTTTCCCTTTTTTTATGCCCCATTTATTACATGAGAAAAGATTTCTCATGAAATTACTTCATGCATAATTTAAGCCATGCCTCATGCCTTTAGTGGATAAGGGATGAGTTGGTGTCCATTTGAATTCAAAATTTGATTTGAATTCAAATGTGCAATTACTCATCTTTATCCTTTCTTTTGGATAAGACGTTTGACGTTGTTATAAAAGAAGGAGAAGAGTGGGGCATGCAAGAAAAAATTTTTGGAGAAAAATTTTAGGGTGTGAGAGGTCTTGTGCGTGAGAAGGAAGTCCATATCCTTCCAAGAGAAAAAGAAAGAAAGAAAGAAAGTGGGTAAAAGTTTTCCGGTGAGTTCCCTAGAGTTTTAGCCTGGGGTTTAGGAAGTGAGAAAGTGAGCTACGAGTGTCGTGAGCCCATAAAATCTCAGAAGATCTTCAACATCCTCTCAAGCACATCTGTTGATGATTTGGAGCATCCAAAGAATCGACAGACATCGATCGAAGGAGTTCGATCAGCATCGACCGTCAAAAGGGCTCTACAATGAGCTAGCACTCGTGAGGAGTCATTCAGATTGGGAGCTTCGTGTGGACGATCCGCAGAGGCCAGACATATTATGTGACTGCATCGCGATGATCAGACTCTCCCGACGGTGATCAGATTGTGACGATCTACTACCCGTACAAAGGTATTGTGTTCTGAACACATTACAGTAAAGTGTATACTGTTTGAATTTGAATTTCAAATTTAAATACATGCATGCTATATATCATATTTAGATCCTAGTGTAGGATAAATTTATATTAATTAATTAGATTAATTAATATTTTTCTACTGTAAAATCATAATTTTGAAAAAATTTGAAAATTACCATTTTACCCCTGCACTGAATTTCCCATATTATTATCGAAATTAGAATATGAAATATGATTTATGAAGAATTCTGATATAAGAACAATATGAATTGATAACCTGACTATGTAAAGAACCCTGCCAATGGAGGCATATACGTTGGCAATTGATTTGTCCTGAGGATTTATGTCATCAGAGAGATCAGTGATAAACTGTCAGAGAGACCAGCAGTTTTGAAGGACTTTGCTGCCAGATGATTCGCAGCTCACTGCAAGAAGATATGCGGTGTTATGACCCTGCCACAGAAAAAATATGGTCATAGCTCATGATTGACGAAAAAAATTTAAGAATGAAAGAAATTGAAATCCGAAAGAAACTTGAATTTTTGAAAAAGAAATAAATTTGGCATGAATTATGTTGCATAATTGAAATTGATTTTGAATTGATGAACTCTATATGCTTATTTTTTATAAATGATTATTTATTTAAATGTCTGATAAAATCTGTTGAAAAGTGATCATTGCTTACTGGGTTGTCTAGCTCATTACCTCCTATTTTACTATTTTTACAGATATTGAGGAATTAAGATGATACAAGATATGAATGGAAGAGTGATCAGAAGCAGAATCTTTATACTTTTATTTTAGGTTGAAAGGATTATTGAATTTGATGTAAAGCCTATGAATCGTTGTTGAATTTATTGAGATATTAAAGAAAAAATTTAGATCGTTATATTTTGAATTTAAATTATTGTCTAATTATTCTGCTGTTATTTTAGGATAGCATGATAAGATGCCTTGCATGCTTATGGAAAGAGTTTTTTATGAGTATGCGGTGGTTGCCATGACCCTCGATTCATAATTTCGGGTCGGGGGCGTGAAATTAATATGGTATCAGAGCGTTAGTAGATGAACTAAGATGTGTATAGAAGGAGTGTTAATAGATAGACACTAAGGAATTATGGTGTAGATCTTTGATGATTGTAGTGGGAGAAATCTTTATGAACTTTTGGTTAAATATTGAGATTATGTATGAAAGGATCACAAGAGATTATGACATATAGAATTTGAAATATGATGGATGATCTATTGATCATGATATGATTAGTTAGATTTTGATCGAAAGTAATCACAAAAAGATTGACATAAAATCTTATTGTGCATTGTGGTTATTAATTTGATCATTGGTTATTCAAGTAAATCGTAAGTTCAAATTCGATATGAGAATAATACTATAATATTACTTCTAATTGAGAAGTGGCTATTATTGACAAGATAAAGATTTGATAATAAAATGTTGTTCCAGAACGGGCTAAGAAAGTTTTTTTTTATGATGCCTGATTGGAATATTTATCGAAAGTGAACTTGGTATGTGGATCATATATAAAGTGGCATATTAGGATGAATGCATATTTGGAGATATTGCAAAGAAGCCTATTTCTTATTGATGAAATTGATTTTGAGATTGTAGGATATTCATCGTATTGGAAGCTTTAATCATCATCCTTAGATCTAAATAATGGATCTTATTATGTCTCTTGAAGACTACATGATGTGTATGAAATTTTAATTTAAAGATTTCATATCTAAGTTGATCAAGAGATTTTCTAATATTATTATTGAGGTTGTTAATGAAAAATTGATATCTTTAGATTAAGATAAAAGATCTAATTTATATTTATTTAAAATTATCGAAATCATGTGAATTTATAATTTAAAAATTTTGGATTTAGGAATTGATATGGAGTTCCTTTGCTTTTGTTAACGAGGTCCCTAATTGAATCTACTATTAAATGGAGAATTGATTTTTGAGGCTTGTATGATTGTTGTGAAAAGATACGTGATAGATATTAAAGATCTTGATTATAGAAATTTAAAAAAAAATAATGATTTGAAGCTCTTATATATTCAGATTATGTCCAAATTTGGTGGAGCATCGAAGGATTTTCTTATTGATTTGACTTATAAAGATTTTGATTTGAAAATTATCGAATTGAATTGATATGAGAATTAAAATTTGATTCACATTGATTATAGTAAATCTATATGGTTTTAAATATGATATTGGACTCAAGAGTTAATCAAGATTATTGTACACCAGTAAAAGTATGAATGAGAATCTAAAATTAATCTTTGACTTCAATTGAAATTTTAAATTTTAGATCTTTTCTATTGATAAGGTAAAGAAATAATTTGATCAAAATTTTTTTTTTTGGTGAACCTAATTAATTTTGATTGTTAGAAGAGAGTGCGCAGTGAAAGTATGGTAATCTGGATTACTTTGAGTAAGTCAGGAATGTTGATTCTTTGAGTCAAAGAATTATGATAGATGATATAGTTTGATACAAAAAATTTATTGATATTAGAAAGAATAATATTTTAAAAATTTTAAATTATTTTAGATATCTTAATATGATTTTTAAATGTAGTGCTTCCACCTACTATGCTACAAAAATAATTGGCATCCTAATTCTAGGATGAGTGGACCTTTGATTTTTGATTTTAGATTTAAAATATTTAAAGATAAATTTTCTCTATTCTAAAATTAAATTTTATAATTCTCTATTTATTAGAAAGAAATTGAGATCATTTATCGAATGATGATTTTGATCTTAAATTATTATACTCAAATATTTAGCTCAGGGTATAATAAAATTTGAAGTTTGAACTCTTTTGATTATTATTATTTCTTTGACTAAATAAAAAAGATTGAGGTTATCTATTATATTGATGATTATTCTACAAAAGATGGATTGGATTTATTTATAATTTAATTTGATAATGAATCAATTAATTAAGAATAGTTAATATTTAGATAAAGCAAATTGATATACTTACTTAGAATAGAGATATTGATTTTAATTATAAAATATATATATATATAGTTTTGACTTAGATCAATTTTTGAGTTATTAATTTTTATTATGGAATGACTTAATGATAAAATTTGCTTCAAGAATTAGAATATTTAAGAGTTTGAGGGTTTGAGTAAGAAAATTTTGATGACTAGAAATAGTGATTTTGATTCTAATCAACACCGATGATATTGATCTTTTTTTTATGAAATGATTAAATGATGAAGTTATATTGAGAATTAAAATATCAAAAGTTTGAGAATGAGATTGAAATAATAAATCTTCAACTTTTGAAAGTACGAATAAGAGAAAATATTTTTGAATTTTGATTGATTAGGATATCATCAAATGATTCATAGAAGTATGTTTTCCTATCTTATGATGGGTTGAAATTAAGAGTGGTTAATATTTTGAAAAATAAATAAATGATGATGAAAAATAAAATTCTTATTCAAGAATTAAGATATTAATTTCTTATATTCATAAGAGATAGCTTTGATTTTAATTTGAGTCATGAGATATTGAACATTAATTTTATAAAAAATGAGATCATAATTTCGAAATCTTGAAATATTAAAAATCTTTGAGATGTTGATCTTGATAAATAAGAAAATGAATGGTTTTGTTTCAGATCAATATTTGATGTATTGACTTTTTTCTTATGAAATAATTTAAGAATAAATTTTATATTAAGAATTATAATATTAAAATATTTATGGATAAGATTCAAGTAAGGAAATATAAAGACTCAAGTCAGAAAAATTTTGAGGATGAAATTTCTTTTAGAGAGGAAGAATGTGATGGCCCGGCCCATGTAACAATCCCAGTCCACCAAAGCCCAAACAAAAAAAAAAAAAGGGGAGAAGACTCCCAAAGGGAGTCTTCTTCTTCCTCTCGCCGACTCCCAATCGGAGTCAGAAAGAGCCCCCCCTCCAGCTCTATTTAAGGAGGAGAACCCTCCTCTCTCCCTCTCATCGAAGAATCTCGGGTCAATCGACGGCGATCGTCGGAAAAAATACTGTGGATACCCTTACTGTGCCCATCCCAGTTTCTTGCTGGAAAACCCCACCGACGTCAGAGGTAAGCCTTCTTTTCTCTTTCTCTCTACTTTTCCTTCCTTCTCGTGCTGGTGTGCATGTTCACCGACGACCAGAGTCGTTGGATTTTCATGAAAAAGGGGTTCGATTTTTTTTTGATCTTTCGGGTGTCGGTGGTCGTCGTCGGCCATCGGTTTGGGCTCATTCGGGCGGTGAGTCGTGCTCCTTCGACCGTGGACCATCTCTGTGCCGGTCGGCTTCAATCGGCCAATAATTTGGGAGGGGGACTGTAAGGTCCCCTGTTTCAGTCAAAGCAAGCCTGGGAAGAAGAAAAGAAAAAGAAGAAGAAGAAGAAGGAAAAGAAAAGGAAAAGAAGAAGAAGAAGAAGGAAAAGAAAAGAAAAAGAAAAAGAAAAAGAAAAAAAGAAAAAAAAAGAAAAGAAAAAAAAAAGAAGAAGAAAAGAAAAGAAAAAGAAAAAAAAAAGGAAAATGAAAAAAAAAGGAGGGAGAGAAGAAAAAAAAGAAGAAAAATAAAATAATAATAATATAATAATAATAAATAGGATTTTCTCTCTTCTCTCTTTCATGAAGAAAAAGAAAAAAAAGAAAGAAAAGAAGAAAGAAAAAAATAAAATAATTAATTAATAAATAATGATATAAATAATAAAATATGAGAAAGAGAGTTTCTCTCTCTTCCCTCTCTCCCTTCAGCCTGAACTAGTATTTTTTCTCTCTAAAATTGAACTTTCTCTCTCTATTTTCTCTCTCCTAAGATTTTCTAAAATTTGGAGAAGAATGATGATGAATTTAAATGATCTTAGTAATGGGTTTTTTTGATCTGCGATCGTCGACGGTACACCGGCACCCACTTTGATCAAATTAGATATTTTTAGATTTTAATTTTTATAATTTTATTAAATTATCCACATGATAATTTCAGCATGATTTGATCTGATCGATCGGATTTGTTGAATCATATCGTTCGAGAAGTTCAAGATGAATTTTCTCTCTCTAAAATTTTCTCTCTCTAAAGCCATTTCTCTCTCAATCAATTTCTCTCTCTTGATCGATTTATCAATAAAATTTTTTTTTAATATTTTTGATCTGATGAAGAATCTTGATCCATGATTGTTGGGTAGTGTATTGGCACCCACCTTGATCAGATCATGAATCTTTAGATTTGATCATCCATGATCCCGATCTAGTCATGACTTGATTTGATCATGTTGATTTCACCAATCGAGATATTGGATCAATCGTAATGTTGGATTGTGTCACCTGATCAATTCAAATTATACTTCATAATTTTCTCTCCTCTAATTGTCTCTCTCTACTTGATTTTATGAAATCGATGAAGAAACCTCGGTCCTATCACTTCGAATCCAGTTTGATCTGATAGTCAAACTTTGGATCGTTTAGGTCCTAATTAGATTTTCATTAGATAAATATATTTATAAATCTAAAATATATCGATAGTGAAACATTACTTACCTCGAACGCATTCCAATAAATCCACATATATTTTTCTGATATGATTTGTGAAACGATGCATGAATTGGATGAATGATATTTTGTTATGAAAATATCTTATTTGAAATATTATGATGAAGCATGATTGAACATATTGATTTCATGTTGTATTATATTGATTAATTTCGATACTACATGATTATATATTTTATTATTGAAATTAGAATATGAAACATTATTTATGAAGAATTCTGATATAAGAACAATATGAATTGACAATCTGACTATGTAAAGAACCCTGCCAATGGGGGTATATACGTTGGCAATTGATTTGTCCTGAGGATTTATGTCGCCAGAGAGACCAGCGACAAACCGTCAGAGAGACCAGCGATTTCGAAGGACTTTGCTGCCAGATGATTCGCAGCTCATCACAAGAAGATACGTGGTGTTATGACCCTACCATAGAAAAAATATGGTTATAGCTCATGGTTGATGAAAAGAATTTAAGAACGAAAGAAATTGAAATCTGGAAAGAAACTTGAATTTTTGAAAAAGAAATGAATTTGGCATGAATTATGTTGTATAATTGAAATTGATTTCGAATTGATGAACTCTATATGCTTATTTTCTATAAATGATTATTTACTTAAATACCTGATAAAATCTGTTGAAAAGTGATCATTGCTTACTGGGTTGTCTAGCTCATTACCTCCTATTTTACTGTTTTTACAGATGTTGAGGAATTAAGATAATACAAGATATGAATGGAAGAGTGATCAGAAGTAGAATTTTCATACTTTTATTTTGGGTTGAAAGGCTTATTGAATTTGATGTAAAGCCTATGAATCATTGTTAAATTTATTGAGATATTAAAAAAAAAATTAGATCATTATATTTTGGATTTAAATTATTATCTAATTATTTTGCTGTTGTTTTAGGATAGCATGATAAGATGCCTTGCATGCTTATGGGAAGAGTTTTCTATGAGTATGCGGTGGTTGCCATGACCCTCGATTCATAATCTCGGGTCGGGGGCGTGACAATTAATATGGTATCAGAATGTTAGTAATGAACTAAGATGTGTATAGAAGGAGTGTTAGTGGATAGACACTAAAGACATTATGGTGTAGATCTTTGATGATTATAGTGGGAGAAATCTTTATGAACTTTTGGTTAAATATTGAGATTATGTATGAAAAGATCACAAGAGATTATGACATATAGAATTTGAAATATGATGGATGATCTATTGATCATGATATGATTAGTTAGATTTTGATCGAAAGTAATCACAAAAAGATTGACATAAAATTTTATTGTGCATTGTGATTATTAATTTGATCATTGGTTATTCAAGTGAATCGTAAGTTTAAATTCGATATGAGAATAATACTATGATATTACTTCTAGTTGAGAAGTGGCTATTATTGGCAAGATAAAGATTTGATAATAAAATATTGTTCCAGAATGGGCTAAGAAAGTTTTTTTTATGTTGCTTGATTGGAATATTTATCGAAAGTGATCATATATAAAGTGGCATATTAGGATGAATGCATATTTGGAGATATTGCAAAGAAGCCTATTTCTTATTGATGAAATTAATTTTGAGATTGTAAGATATTCATCGTATTGGAAGCTTTAATCATCATCCTTAGATCTAAATAATGGATCTTATTATGTCTCTTGGAGACCACATGATGTGTATGAAATTTTAATTTAAAGATTTCATATTTAAGTTGATCAAGAGATTTTTTGATATTATTGTTGAGGTTGTTAATAAAAAATTGATATCTTTAGATTAAGATAAAAGATCTAATTTATATTTATTTAAAATTATCAAATCATGTGAATTTATAATTTAAAAATTTTGGATTTAAGAATTGATATGGAGTTCCTTTGCTTTTGTTAACGAGGTCCCTAATTGAATCTACTATTAAATGGAGATTTGATTTTTGAGGCTTGTATGATTGTTGTGAAAAGATACGTGATAGATATTAAAGATCTTGATTATAGAAATTTTAAAAAAAATAATGATTTGAAGTTCTTATATATTCAGATTATGTCCAAATTTGGTGGAGCATCGAAGGATTTTCTCGTTGATTTGACTTATAAAAATTTTGATTTAAAAATTATCGAATTGAATTGATATGAGAATTAAAATTTGATTCACATTGATTATAGTAAATCTATATGATTTTAAATATGATATTGGACTCAAGAGTTAATCAAGATTATTGTACACCAGTAAAGGTGTGAATGAGAATCGAAAGTTAATCTTTGACTTCAATTAAAATTTTAAATTTTAGATCTTTTCTATCGATAAAATAAAGAAATAATTTGATCAAAAAATTTTTTTTGGTGAACCTAATTAATTTTGATTGTTAGAAGAGAGTGCGCAGCGGAAGCATGGTAATCTAGATTACTTTGAGTAAGTCAGAATGTTGATTCTTTGAGTCAAAGAATTATGATAGATGATATAGTTTGATATAAAAAATTCATTGATATTAGAAAAAATAATATTTTAAAAATTTTGAATTATTTTAGAATCCTAATATGATTTTTAAATGTAGTGCTTCTACCTACTATGCTACAAAAATAATTAGCATCCTAATTCTAGGATGAGTGGACCTTTGATTTTTGATTTTAGATTTAGAATATTTAGAGATAAATTTTTTCTATCCTAAAATTAAATTTTATAATTCTCTATTTATTAAAAAAAATTTGAGATCATTTATCGAATGATGATTTTGATCTTAAATTATTATACTCAAATATTTAGCTTCAGGGTATAATAAAATTTAAAGTTTAAACTCTTTTATTATTATTATTTTTCTGACTAAATAAAAAAGATTGAGGTTATCTATTGATATTGATGATTGTTCTACAAAAGATAGATTGGAGTTATTTATAATTTAATTTGATAATGAATCATTAATTAAGAATAGTTAATATTTAGATAAAGCAAATTGATATACTTACTTAGAATAGAGACATTGATTTTGATTATAAAAAAATATATATGTAGTTTTGACTTAGATCAATTTTTGAGTTATTGATTTTTATTATGGAATGACTTAATGATAAAATTTTCTTCAAGAATTAAAATATTTAAGAGTTTGACGGTTTGAGTAAGAAAATTTTGATGACTAGAAATAGTAGTTTTGATTCTAATCAACACCGATGATATTGATCTTTTCTTTATGAAATGATTAAATGATGAAGTTACATTGAGAATTAAAATATCAAAAATTTGAGAATGAGATTGAAATGATAAATCTTTAATTTTTAAAAGTATGAATAAGAGAAAATATTTTTGAATTTTGATTGATTAGGATATCATCAAATGATTCATAGAAGTATGTTTTTCTACCTTATGATGGGTTGAAATTAAAAGTGGTTAATATTTTGAAAAATAAATAAATGATGATAAAAAATAAAATTTTATTCAAGAATTAAGATATTGATTTTCTTCTATTCACAAGAGATAGATTTAATTTTAATTTGAGTCATGAGATATTGAACATTAATTTTATAGAAAATGAGATTATAATTTCGAAATCTTGAAATATTAAAAATCTTTGAGATGTTAATCTTGATAAATAAAAAAAATGAATGGTTTCATTTCAGATCAATATTTGATGTATTGACTTTTTTCTTATGAAATAATTTAAGAATGAATTTTATATCAAGAATTAGAATATTGAAATATTTGTGGATGAGATTCAAGTAAGGAAATATGAAGACTCAAGCAAGAAAATTTTCAAGGATGAAATTTCTTTTAGAGGGGAAGAATGTGATGGCCCGGCCCATATAACAATCCCAGCCCACCAAAGCCCAAACAAAAAAAAAAATAGGGGAGAAGATCCCAAAGGGAGTCTTCTTCTTCCTCTCGCCGACTCCCAATCGGAGTCGGAAAGAGCCCCCCCTCCGGCTCTATTTAAGGAGGAGAACCCTCCTCTCTCCCTCTCATCGAAGAATCTTGGTTCAATCGGTGGCGATCGTCGGAAAAAATGCTGCGGATACCCTTACTGTGCCCGTCCCAGTTTCTCGCTGGAAAACCCCACCGACATCAGAGGTAAGCCTTCTTTTCTCTTTCTCTCTCTTTTTCCTTCCTTCTCATGCTGGTGTGCATGTTCACCGGCGACCAGAGTCATTGGATTTTCATGAAAAAGGGGTTCAATTTTCTTTTGATCTTTCGAGTGCCGGTGGTCGTCACCGGCCACTGATTTGGACTCATTTGGGCGGCGAGTCGTGCTCCTTCGGCCACCGACCATCTCTGTGCCGGTCGACTATCAGTCGGTCAATAATTTGGGGGGGAACTGTAAGGTCCCCTGTTTCGGTCAAAGCAAGCCTGGGAAGAAGAAAAGAAAAAGAAGAAGAAGAAGAAGGAAAAGAAAAGGAAAAGATGAAGAAGAAGAAGGAAAAGAAAAGAAAAAAAAAGAAAAAGAAAAAAAAAGAAAAAGAAAAAGAAAAAGAAAAGAAAAAAAAAGAAGAAGGAAAAGAAAAGAAAAAGAAAAAGAAAAGAAAAAAAGAAAAAAAAGAGAGAGAAGAAAAAGAAGAAGAAAAATAATATAATAATAATATAATAATAATAAATAAGATTTTCTCTCCTCTCTCTTCCGTGAAGAAAAAAAAAAAAAGAAAGAAAGAAAAGAAGAAAAATAAAATAAAATTAATTAATTAATAAATAATGATATAAATAATAAAATATGAGAAAGAGAGTTTCTCTCTCTTCCCTCTCTCCTTCAGCCTGAACTAGTATTTTCTCTCTCTAGAATTGGATTTTTTCTTTCTAATTTCTCTCTCTAAGTTATTTCTCTCTCCTAAGATTTTTTAAAATTTTGAGAAGAATGATGATGAATTTAAATGATCTTAGTGATGGGTTTTTTTGATTTGCGATCGCCGAACGGTACACCGGCACCCACTTTGATCAAATTAGGTATTTTTAGATTTTAATTTTTATAATTTTATTAAATTATTCATATGATAATTTCAGCATGATTTGATCTGATCGATCGAATTTGTTGAATCATATCGTTCGAGAAGTCCAAGATGAATTTTCTCTCTCTAAAATTTTCTCTCTCTAGAATTTTCTATCTCTAAAGCTGTTGGTGCAAAAATCTGTCTGTGTCGGAGAAGTTGGAGTCAGGGACTAGAGGCAGTCGGCACTAACGGGGGACAGTAGAACTTGTTGCGGGGATGGTGGAAGTAGCGCATGCCGACCTTGTCGAAGTACTTAGGATGGTGGTCGTCGCGGAGCACACGGTGGTGGTGCATGTCTCCCGCTTCATCGCGGCCTCTGGGGTACTTCCGGTTCTTCCTGATGCAGGTCGTCGTCGCCGCTGCCATCGCCGTCACTGTCCCTTGAATTCTATCCCCCCTTTTCCCCCTAGGGTTGGGGTTTCGGTGATGGAGCGGAACGAGGCGGGGGGCGAGAGCCGAGGGGTTTACCACACGCACTGGAAAATACTGCTGAGAAAGATCGAATCGGAAGGAGAAGTCGAGAGCTTGAAGTGGTCCCTAACATGTTCCTTTCGAGTCTTGTAATAATGTTCTTTTTCCTCGGCCCTCAGGGTCTTATAACGTACATCTTGTTAATCGAGAACGAGAAGGAGATTTTGTTACCTTGTCCGCACTTTGCATCAAATTGTCGTCAGCCGAACTCCTTTCATTCACCATTGTTATTGCTGTATTTCCCTCCTCTTTTCCTTTTCGTCTTCTTTCTCTCTTCTCCCCCCCCCCTCTTTTCTTTCTTTTTTCTTTTTTTTTTTCCGATGCCGATGTCGTTTGGAGGTTCTTGGTCGTTGCCGCGTCGGCTTACTTTTCTTGTCATCTTTCTTCTTCAGCCTCAAGGGCTTTGTAATGTATACTTAATTAATGAGAAGAGAATTTTTCGTTACCTCTTTTACTCGCATGTTGAATTGTCATTTGTCAAGCTCCTTTCGGCTTTCGCCTTGCTCGATATCGATGCCGTTCGGAGATACCAGATTGCCGTGCATTGACCCATCCTTTTGTTCATGGCCGCAGATTTGTCCGGGGCCGCTCGAGTTTGACGCCCCTTTCAGAGTTCGAGCTTGGAGGTTCGAGCTTCTCGTCATCCTGAGGAAGCCGTCTTATCTCTGACCTGTGTTGAGAGCTTTCTTGAAGGCCGGAGATTTTTGATGAGAACCCCCATCCTCGTGGAGACGAGGTCTCCTGCATTTTTAATGTAATTTATTTTTCATTTGTTGTTGATGTAGTTTGTCGCTTTCCTTTTTACCTCCTTCCCTTTTTTCTTTTCTCGAGTGAGGGTTTTCCCCATGCTCTTAGTGGGGTCGCGGGAGCGCAGAGGGGTCACTGGGAAGGTTCCCTTTTTCTTATCCGATTTTGAATGACCAGACCTCAATTGCTGTCAGGACGAGGTTCTTCTGATGTGATCGATTTCAGCTCAGGTTAGGATGGGGTTCTCCTTCTGTTTCTAACGGGGCTGTGGGGGCACATATGGGCACTGTATGGTCTCTCCCCCTATCCGGTCTATAAATAATCGGGCCTTCGACCTTGCTCATGTTAGGGCGAGGTTCTCCTCCTATCCGTAACATGACTGTGGGGGTGCATATGGGCGCTGTATGGCCTCTCCCCCCATTCGGTCTACAAATAACCGGGCCTTCGACCTTGCTCATGTTAGGGCGAGGTTCTCCTCCTGTCCCTAACATGGCTGTGGGGGCGCATATGGGCGCTGTATGGCCTCTCCCCCCATTCGGTCTATAAATAACCGGGCCTTCGACCTTGCTCATGTTAGGGCGAGGTTCTCCTCCTGTCCCTAACATGGCTGTGGGGGCGCATATGGGCGCTGTATGGCCTTTCCCCCCATCCGGTCTACAAATAACTGGGCCTTCGACCTTGCTCATGTTAGGGCGAGGTTCTCCTCTTGTCCCTAACATGGCTGTGGGGGTGCATATGGGCGCTGTATGGTCTCTCCCCCCATCCGGTCTACAAATAACCGAACCTTCGACCTTGCTCATGTTAGGGCGAGGTTCTCCTCCTGTCCCTAACATGGCTGTGGGGGCGCATATGGGCGCTGTATGGCCTCTCCCCCCATCCGGTCTACAAATAATCGGGCCTTCGACTTCGCCCACATTGGGGTTTGTTTTCGTTGTCCGAAGGGGTCGTCCCCTGTCGTTACAAGTCCATGCCAAAAAAGGAAAGATGTGCAGATCTGAAAGGAATCTTGATTTAGAGCGAGGTCGTTCATAATAAATTTACAAGTTTTCAAATCTCAGGGCTGTGGAAGATCTGCTTCCTGTCAAGGTCCTCCAGAGATGGAGTTGATGATCCCAATTGGAGGCCGATCTCCGGGCTGCTCTTTCCTCTTTGGCGGCTCAGGTTGCGGCAGGGCCCTTGGTCGATCTTCTCTACCCTCAGGTCGGTGCCGAATGAACCTGTCGAGCCGACCTTGCCTGATGAGCTCCTCGATCTCATCCTGGAGTTGAATGCATTCCTCTGTGTCGTGGCCGTGGTCACGATAGTAGAGGCAGAACTTATTGGGATTGCACTTCCGAGGTGCGTGCGCATCCTCTCTGGCTTGGGAGCTGCTCTCTGACCTCCATCAGCATCTGGATTTTCGATGCGTTGAGGGGGGCATAGCTGGGAATCTTTCTGGGGAGAGCCCCGTCGAGCCCGGCACTCCGGGCTTCCCTGCCTGCATGCTCGGGGAGGAGTCTGGGCGCGCTTGTGCCGGGAGGAGTTCGAGAATGCGGCCGAGCTTCTCTCGACCCTTTTTCGACTGCGGGCTTACTCGGGTTTCCCGCCTACCGCTCTCTTGCAGTCTCCTCATCCTTCATTTTGAAGACTTTTCTGCTCGGGCGTACCCTTTGGCTCGAGCCAATAGATCAGCAAAATCCCTGGGGTACTTCTTTTCCAAGGAGAATAAAAGGTCATTCTTCTGAAGGCCGCCTTTCAGAGCGCCATCGCTACCGATTGGTCCAAGTTCCGGACCTCCAATACGGTGACATTGAAGCGGTTGATGTAGGCCCGAATGGACTCCCCCTCCCTCTGCTTGATGTTGATGAGGGACTCCGAACCCTTTCGGGGATGCCGGCTGCTAACAAAATGAGCCACAAACTGGTGGCTCATCTGATCGAAGGAAAAGATGGTATCCGACTTCAGCGTCGAGTATCAGTTTCTCGCCGCTCCCTTCAAGGTGGATGGGAAAGCTCGGCATAGGATGGCGTCAGGCGCCCATGAAGCAGCATCATTGTCCGGAAGGCCTCTAGGAGATCAACTGGATCCAAAGTCCCGTCGTAGCTTTCAAATTGAGGGAGCTTGAAGTTTGGCGGGATCGGTTCCTGCATGATCATTTGAGAAAAGGGAGGGTCCGTACAAATATCTCACCATAAGCAGGGGGTGCGTGGCGGAGTTCCTCGATCCGCCGGTTCATCTCCCAGAGCCTTTGATCTAGGAAATCCTCTTGACTGTGGGTCTCGAGGGTCTTCTGGCAGAATGGAGGTAGAGATCTTCCAGGAGTAGAATCGTGATCCGACTGGGGGCTCTCCACCCTCAGATTCGTCTTTCCGAGAAAGATGGGGCGGCTGGCCCAAGTGGCCCACCTTACCACCGAATTTTGGAGTTCCGACGACATTCTCTCCAGTCGCACTGACGTCTGCAGCTGTTGCTGCTGCTGTATGGCCTGCACCGCTTCAGCGAGGCCTCTGACCTGCTGGGCCAATAGGTCGAATTGTTCCGCGCCAACCATCATTGCCAGAGGAGGAGGAGGCTAGAAACCGGAGGTGAGGCTGGTGCCTGAGATCTGACTGCGGAGGCTATGGATCGTCGTGTGGATGCTTTGCGGGGAGGCATCGGGCGAAGATCTAGTGGGGGAAGGAGGAGAGGATGTCGGAAAAGATGACCGGAGGCGGTTCCGTTGAGCGCTCCTTTAAGAACAAGGGTACTGCGAAGACACAGCCCTTCCTTTAGCGTCAATCCTGTTGGTGCAAAAATCCGCCGCATCGGAGAAGCTGGAGTCGAGGGAGTCGCGGTCGCCGTCGGGACCTGCAAAGAAAGTCTAAACTGGAGTTGGGGGTGCTCCGGCAAGACCTCCGACGCTCAAGTCAGTTCTCTGCCTCAACAAGAATGGAGTGCTCGAATGAAAATTTTAGTAGAGTATTGAGATAGAAAATGAGGGCTTAAAAAATAATATATCTGGGGTCCCCTTTTATAGGCGGGGGGTGCGATAGGCTGATAGCGACGTTTGTAACTGTCTGGCAGTGGGCGTTCGGGGCCAGAAGGAGCTTGTTATGAAGAGTAATGGAGTGGAATCGTGGCCATCACCGTGACCTGCCACATGGAGTCTGTTGCGGGGAGTGGAGCGGCGTCCATTGTCGTGACTTGCCAGAGAGTGGAGGAGCCTGCGGTATCCGTCGCAGGAAGTGGAGCAGAGTCGTGGTCGTTACTATGGTCTGCCAGGGAGTGATGGAGCCATGCAAAATCCATCGTAGAAAGTGGAGCAGGATCGTGGCCGTTACTATGGCCTGCCAGGGGGTCCAAACCTGTCGGCCGAAGTTCGGTTGGAGTCCAATCTCCGTAGAAGCCCGATGGGATCATTTGTCGAGGAATCTCAGTCGAGGCCTGTCTGCAATAGAAATCCGAAAGAAATTCATCCACAATGAATCCAACATGGACTGCTCGTGATAGAAATCTGAAGTAGATCATTTGTAGCAGAAGCTCGAAGTGGGTCGCTTGCAGTAGGAGCTCGGAGTCCGGTCCTTGTAGGAATTCGGGGTGAGGTCTACCTGCAACAGGAGTTCAGGGCAGAAGTCCGCTCTCGTGGGGGCTCAGACGAAGTCTACCTATTCGGGAAAGGAGTCTGGCTCACGTAGGGGTCCGGACGAAGTCTTCCTGCAGCTGGAGTCGGGGATGAGGTCCGCTCCCGTAGGAGTCTGGATGAAGTCTTCTTGTAGCCGGAGTCGGGGATGAAGTCCGACTCCCGTAGGAGTCCGGATGAAGTCTTCCTGCAGCTGAAGTCGGGGATGAAATCCGGCTCCCGTAGGAGTCCGGATGAAGTCTACCTACAGTTGAAGTCGAGGTCGAAGTCTGCTCCCGTAGGAGTCCGGAAGAAGTCTTCCTTCAGTTGAAGTAGGGGATGAAGTCCGGCTCCCATAGGAGTCCGGATGAAGTCTACCTGCAGTTGAAGTTGGGGATGAAGTCCGGCTCCCGTAGGAGTCCGGATGAAGTCTACCTGCAGTTGAAGTCGGGGATGAAGTCCGGCTCCCGTAGGAGTCCGGGTGAAGTCTTCCTTCAGTTGAAGTTGGGGATGAAGTCCGACTCCCGTAGGAGTCCGGATGAAGTCTACCTGCAGTTGAAGTCAGGGACGAAGTCCGGCTCCCGTAGGAGTCCGGGTGAAGTCTACCTGCAGTTGAAGTCGGAGACGAAGTCCGACTCCCGTAGGAGTCCGGGTGAAGTCTTCCTTCAGTTGAAGTCGGGGACGAAGTCCGGCTCCCGTAGGAGTCCAGATGAAGTCTACCTGCAGTCGAAGTCGGGATGAAGTCCGGCTCCCGTAGGAGTCCGGATGAAGTCTACCTGCAGTTGAAGTCGGAGATGAAGTCCGGCTCCCGTAGGAGTCCGGATGAAGACTAGAAGGTGGTCGACCACCATCGGGACTTGGGTGAAGTCCGCCCGTCGTGGAGAAACCGACCTACACTGGTGGCAGTTTATCCTGAAGCGAAAATTTAGTGCAGGGGCAAAATGGTAATTTTAAAACTTTTTCAAAATTACTATTTTACAGCGGAATTATTAATTAATCTCATTAATTAATACTAATTAACCCTACACTAGGATCTAAATATGATACAACAGCATGCATTTAAATTTGAAATTCAAATTTGAATCAGTAAACGTTTTACAGTACTGTGTTCAGAATACATCACCTTTTGCGGGTAGTCGATCACCGCAATCTGATCACCGTTGGAGGGCTCTGATCATCATGTCGCAGCCACCCAACTGTCTGGCCTCTGTGGATCTCCACACGAAGCTCCCGTCTGATCAGCTCCTCACGAATGCTAGTTCGTGATTTCACTCTTTTGATGGCAGATGTTGATCGAACTCCTTCGATCGATGTGTGCCGACTTCTTGGATGCTCCGAATCATCTGCACAGTTACTTGAGAGGCTGATGGATCTCTCTCTAAATTTGGTGGACTCACGACACTCGTGGCACACCAATCTCACTTCCGAACCCTAGGTAGAAACCCTAGGGTACACACCAAAAACCCTGCACCCAATTTTCTCTCTTTTCTTTTTTTTTTCTCGGAAGGTTTTGGACCTTCACCTTGCGCAGAAGCCTTCCTCACGCCCCAAAGTTTCTCTCTTAGTTTTTCTACGCACGTCCCACCTTTCTCCTCTTTTTAAAACAACGTCGAACGTGTCTTATCCGCGTGAGAGGATAAAGACAAGAGGTTACACATTTGAATTCAAATCAAATTTGAATTCAAATGAAAACCAACTTATCCCTATCCTTTTGGGCGTGAGAAGAGAAGGGGCGTGGCTCTTTGTGCATGGAAAAAGTTTTACGAGAAACCTTTTCTCGTGTAAGTAATGTGGTGCACAAAATGGATAAGGATGAAAGGGCAAGTGATAAGTTATCCATTCAAATTCAAACATGCTTTGAATTTGAATGGCTAACTAATTAATTTATCCATCCATATGGCACACAAATGAGGATGTGGGAAGGGTTTTACATGAGAAAAATTTCATGAGAAGTTTCTTCTCGTGAATTCAAATGGGTGCAAGGAAGTTGGGTGACGCAGGAAATTTAAAACAAGGTGGTTTGATTCAAATTGAGCCAACCTAGTTTAAAATAGGTTGAGCACAATTAGACCAAATTAAACCCAATATAATTAGGCTTAATTAGGCTTAATAAAATCCTAATCAAATCAGGAATTAACTAAACCTAACCCCTGATCAAATCAGGGACTAAACCACCTTAGCGATTAGGTCAACATTTAACCTAATCGGGTCAATCCAAACTGAATCCAATTCAATTGGACTTGATCCAAAAATAATTACTCAATCAAATTGAGTTAATTAGTGATTAAATTATAATTAAACTCTCATAAATGTTGAGTCCAAATTTGATGGGCAATCAGGCATCAGAGACCATCGATATGAAATCCTGATCAAAGAGTTCAAATTTCAAACTCAAAATTTGAAATTCAAAATTTTGACCCTGGTACCCAAAATGTGTGGAACTCATGATTAGAGAATCCTAATTCTCAATCATAGAGTCCCAATAGATAAGACTCATAATCAGTCATCAGATCAGAAAGGAACCTCTAATGTGTGTGACCCCGCAGGTTCGAACCTAAGCCGGTAGCACAGGAACTCATTTCTGTACTAATCGAAGTGACCATCTAGCAATGGTACCCGACGACCGGATAGGTCGAATAATCACAATCGCAACATTCAGAACCTACGTGAATATGGTTACCGTATAATTCATCCCTTTTGACCCCTGTGTTTAGGATGACTCAGGGTTAAACTGTCAACCCTGATGATATCATCCGAATCGTGCTCAACTCAATTAGTCCTGTGACTCCTCACTAGGTCTACCCTGGCCAAGGTTTTGCTAAATTGAAACACGACTGTACACAGCTCCTAAACTGGAGTGGTCAATCCCATCTTGACACACGCACCGACAAGTCAAGTACTTGACTACACCCAGCAACCTTCCGTCACTGAATTAGAAATTCAGGTAGTCCAGTGCCTAAGTGCAGTGAGTTGCTTGCAAGTCACCGTGGCGGTCTCAGGTCGGAGGGACATTTATACCCATATCCCATCGGAGCAAATCTTGACAGCAGAAATAGCTCCGAAGTTGGTCACGTTCAGTGCAGATGTACCATTACATCTCACCTGTATGCCATACCAGTGTCTCCACACTCTTTGGTTATGAGGACAACCAACCCATATGGCACACAACGACCTATGCTCGATAAATATTGTCGTCCTTGGTAACAACGTATCATTTGATCGCGAACATATTTAAGGACTAAACGACAAATCCTCCTTTGTCGAGTCTAAATAGTCCTAAGGACTTCACCACAACACAAGAGTTCATTAGAAGATGAAACATTTATGATAAAAAATACCAAAATAACTTTTATTTATTTATAATTCATGTACTAATACAAAAGGAGCACAACCGTCAACAGGCTGACGATTGGCTTTGGGACACTATTCCCAACAATCTCCCACTTGGCCTAAAGCCTATCGGTGCAGTATCTAATACCCATCTTCGACTTGTAGTCGTTGAACTCCTTCACCGCAATGGCTTTAGTGAATGGGTCGGCCAGGTTCTCCTTCCCGTCGATCTTCTGAAGGTCGACGTCACCTCGATCCACGATCTCTCGGATGAGATGGTAGCGGCGCAGAATATGCTTCGTCCGCTGGTGTGCCTTTGGTTCCTTCGCCTGAGCAATGGCTCCAGAGCTGTCGCAGTAGAGCAGAACTGGACCAACAAGGGAGGGTGCTACTCTGAGCTCGGTGATGAATTTCCTCAGCCACACCGCTTCTTTGGCAGCATCTGATGCAGCAATATACTCCGCCTCACATACTGAATCAGCCACAGTGTGCTGCTTGAAACTCTTCCAGCAGACAGCCCCACCATTAAGGGTAAAAATAAATCCTGACACACTCTTGCTATCATCTCGATCAGACTGGAAACTAGAGTCTGTAAACCCTATAAGTCTCAAGTCTGATTCACCATATATAAGCCACTGGTCCTTAGTATTTCTCAAATACTTCAGGATGGTTTTAACAACCTTCCAGTGATTCTCTCCTGGATCAGATTGGTATCTACTCACTACCCCTAGTGAGTATGCCACATCTGTCGTGTACATGTCATGGCGTACATGATAGATCCCACTGTCGAAGCATATGGAATCCTACCCATACGCTCTCTCTCTTGAGGTGTTGTCGGACAATCCCTCTTCGAGAGAGAAATTCCATGGCCTATCGGTAGATAGCCTTTCTTGGAATTTTCCATGCTGAACCTTTTCAGCATAGTATCAATGTACGTGGACTGGGATAAGCCAAGCAACTTTTTGGATCTATCCCTATAGATCCTCATCCCTAGGATGTAGGAAGCTTCTCCCAGATCCTTCATGGAGAACTGTGACGATAGCCAAATCTTTATTCCCTGTAATGCAGGGACATCATTCCCGATTAAGAGAATGTCATCCACATACAATACAAGAAATACTACTGCTGGACCTTTAGCCCACTTATAAATGCAGGGTTCTTCTCCGTTCTTAACGAAGCCATACGTTTTGATCGTCCTATCAAAACGTATGTTCCAACTTCGAGATGCCTGCTTAAGTCCATAAATGGACCTCTGTAACTTGCACACCTTAGACTCATCTGTGGATGTGAACCCTTCAGGTTGTATCATATACACCTCTTCGTCCAGCTCTCCATTTAGGAAAGCTGTCTTCACATCCATCTGCCAGATTTCATAGTCCAGATGGGCAGCTATCGCAAGCATAATCCGAATGGATTTGAGCATTGCCACAGGAGAAAACGTCTCGTCATAGTCTATACCATAACGTTGACGATATCCCTTGGCAACCAGACGGGCTTTATAGGTCTCCACCTTTCTGTCTGCGCCCCTCTTCCTTTTGAAGACCCACTTACACCCTATGGGTTTTACTCCTTCGGGTGGGTCAACCAATGTCCACACATCGTTGACCTTCATGGACTCCATTTCGGATTTCATGGCCTCTAGCCATTTCTCAGAGTCAGGTCTCTGCATTGCATCCATGTAGGTGATCGGATCCTCATCGTTTTCATCAAGTTCGATAGGATCACCATCCCAGACCAAGAAACCATAATATCTGTCCGATTGATGTGGTACTCTACCAGACCGCCTTAAGGGTGCATAATCAATGGGCTCCGGATCTGATCTAATCAAATTCGGTTCAGGTTCAGTAACATGTGTCGATTTTTCCACCTGTCGAACTTCATCAAGTTCGACTTTAGAGGCAACAGTTCCTTCACTAAGGAACTTCTTTTCTAAAAAGATTGCCTTAAGACTGACAAACACCTTTTGCTCATCAGCAAGGTAGAAATAATACCCTTTGGTCTCTTTTGGGTACCCTATAAAATTACCCTTGTCAGACCTAGGTCCAAGCTTGTCTGTAATTAAACGTTTAACATAAGCCGGACACCCCCAAACCCTAAGGTGCGAGAGTACTGGCTTACGTCCTATCCATATCTCATATGGCGTTTTGGCTACAGACTTACTCGAAACTCTATTTAGAAGGTAACAAGCTGATTCGAGCGCATATCCCCAGAGGGAGATCGGCAGACCATCAAACCCCATCATGGATCGAACCATATCTAACAGGGTCCGATTCCTCCTTTCAGACACACCATTATGCTGTGGTGTTCCAGGAGGAGTCCACTGAGAGAGAATCCCATTCTCCCCTAGATACGTCAGAAACTCATTGGAAAGGTATTCACCTTCTCGATCAGATCGAAGAGTTTTAATACACTTCCCAGTTTGTTTTTCTACCTCATTTCGGAATAGTTTGAACATTTCAAATGATTCCGACTTATGCTTCATTAAATAGACATACCCATACCTAGATAGGTCGTCTGTGAAGGTTATGAAGTAGAAAAATCCACCTCTTGCACTTGAGCTCATGGGTCCACATACATCAGAATGTACCAGACCTAAGAGTTCATGGCTCGCTCACCTTTTCCAGTAAAAGCTGACTTGGTCATCTTTCCAAGAAGACAGGACTCACAGGTTGGAAGTGATTCACAATCACTAACTTCAAGAATTCCTTCTTGAGCCAACCTGTTTATCCTGTTCTTATTGATATGACCTAGCTACAGTGCCAAAGGTAGACTTCTGACACATTATCTATTCTAGAGCGTTTACCGAATTTTTGAACCACATTAACAGGCTGTGATAGTAAGTAAATTCCATTATTTAATTGTCCAACAAATATTGTAACACCATTCAAAATGATATTGCAAATATTTCTTTTATTAAAAAATCATAACCGTATATGGCCAAAAGGCCTACAGAAATAATATTTAATAAAAAACTTGGACAATAGTGACATTCACTCAGAATTACATTACGAGAATTGATTACAAGACTCATGATTCCTAAAGCTAGAACTGGAACTTTGCTTCCATCTCCAACATTCAGGAACCTCTCGCCTTCATCAAATCTCCTACTGACCTGCAGACCCTGCATCGAATTACAAATATGATAAGGGCTTCCGGTATCCAATACCCAGGCAGTAGTATCACAAATCAAAAAGTTGCAAGGAGTTATCATATAATTACCTTGCTTCTTCTTTGGCCTGTTCGGGTCCAGGGAGGCAATGTATTGAGGACAGTTCCTCTTCCAATGCCCGTGCTTCTTGCAAAAGAAGCACTCCGCCTGGCTCTGGTCATGCTTGCGCTTCTTGGTCTGACCCCGTGCTACTGTCCCAGCATGAGATTGCACCTTCTTATTTTTCTTCTTCTTGTTCTTCTTCCCCTTCCCAAAGGGTTGACGACGAGAAGAAGACCCTCCCACTACATTCACCGACTCCTTATGGAGTTGGTGATCCTTCTCAAAGTTCTGCAGCAACCCCAACAATCCGTGGTAGTTTACTGCAGGCTTTGTCATTCAAAAATGAGTAAGGAATGGGAGGAAGGACTTGGGCAAGGAATTAAGGATGGCATCCTTACCGAGCTGCTCGTGCAGAGGAAAGCCCAATTTGCTTAGGCGCTCAATCATCTCGATCATGTACAGTACATGATCAGTGACTGAGGCCCCATCCCTCATCCGAGC
Source organism: Elaeis guineensis (assembly GCF_000442705.2). NCBI lineage: Eukaryota > Viridiplantae > Streptophyta > Magnoliopsida > Arecales > Arecaceae > Elaeis > Elaeis guineensis. The sequence continues at coordinate 27,576,000 of NC_026003.2, forward strand.
ATTGAAAATGGTACAACTAGTTTTGTGCCTTTCAACGTCGTCAGGCGTGCCAAAGGAGTCGTTCAACATTTGAAGCATCTCCTGTGGCTGGGTGTTCTCAAACCTTCGGCTGAACTCGTCATTCATTGCTGCCAGCATAATACATCGAACGGTGGTGCGGTCATTGAGCCACTTCAAGTAAGTGTCTCGGATCGCTTTACTAGCGTTCGGAGCTGGCTCCTCAGGTGCTGGATCCGTTACTACATAAAGGATCCGTTCATGCTCAAGGATAATTTTCAATTTTCGATACCAGCTATCGAAATTGGGTCCCATGAGCTTGTCATTATCTAATAATGATCGGAGCGACAGGGTAGTGGCCATAGCTGCTTAAAGGAAAATGAGACCTCTATTAGTACATAAATTAATACTAAAGACTTGGACTTTAGTCTAAAGTTTTTCCCAATATTTTTACGAACTGGTAGCCTCATCCTCTAATTCGAGAAATTACTTTAATTCCTTAATGGGTACTAGAATCCACACAGACTACACACGAGCCCAACTTTGGTTGGTCAACCCATGTGCATCTATGGGTAGGTTCTTAACCAGTTGTTTCTCTAAATAACTTCTAGTAATTTATTTTGCCCCAGAACCTAATCAGTAGGCTTTGACCTCCACTGAAAAGATCTGGTTAGGTCCAACCATTAACATGACTTAATTTAGTGAATCGGACCAATAAATGATCAGGCCCGACTTTGGCCGGCCAACCTAACCACCATCAGAAAGACTCAATCAAATTATCATATTATGAATAATAATTTCATTAGCCAATGAGCACCAGGCCTTTGGGCCTCCAATGATCATTGAACTAATGGACTCATTATCATTCACTTAATGGGAGGCTATGACTTAGTTATCATTATAACTTAATCATTTTAGGGACCTAATAATTTTGAGATTTTATTAAAGAATAGTAGAGAAGAAATCATCCAGCCAATTTCAATCCTCCCACTGACTTCACCAAGTCAGATTAAAAAGGATTTAATTAAAGCTGGCATTAGGAGCACCTAAATCAGTCATACTGATTTACCTAATGACATGGGTGAGCTCTAATCACCAAGTGATCTAATCAAAATCTAACTTACCAGATTGGCCAGGTAAGTGAGATCAGTGGTGGGGATTTGCCATTAACTCGTCAATGATCGAATCAATGCGAGTAGCTCCCGCTTAAGAACCACTGGTCAAAACTGCCGAACTTACTTAGACACCAACCGGTTCATTAGTTTTAATTTTGATCAACTTAGTAAATAGAGCTCCACCGCGTAGCCATGAATTAAGTCCATCTTGGTCTAGTTAAAGACATGGACCCATTCAACTACAACTATTGAAGTTGAGTCTAGAGTATCCTTGACCTAATCTAATTCAACTTTTGATTAGATTTGACCAATTACTCCAATTCGTCCATTTTTTAAACTAACCTTAGGTCTAACCCAATTATGGACCTAATTCATCTAACCCATTGACCCAAAAGTTTATACAATTGTCTTAGGTCTTAATTCACAATTCTAGACCTACTAGACAACACTTAATTCTTTTAATTAAGTACTTGGGCTGATGGGTCAGGGTTTGGCATTTCGAAAATAATTTTCAAATTTGAAAGATTTTATTTTCTGTTCACCAAATGTGTTAACTCATTTCACAAACGGGTCAGCACATTTCATAAACAGCAATTCTATTGCTCATTTCATAACAGAAAATAACTCAAAATAAATCATAAATTTTTTTTAGATCTAATCTAACACATTCATGATAAATTTCTTAATTAAGTCCTTTCGCTGCTTCATCGGTATGGGATATAATTGCATCGGCACCCCTACCGCCATAGGAGACCCCATCGAATGGGAAGAGAGGGCCTTTAAACCCTACTTTTCTCCTATGACCGGACGGCCATGGCAACCAACCCAATTAGATTACTTGCTACTTGGATCATGTATATCTAAATATACAAATTTCAAAATTTAAATTTTGAATTTCAAATTTCAAATTTCAAATTTCAAATTTTAAATTTCAAATTTGAGATTTCAACCAAATTTCAAATTTTGAATTTTCAATCTTTGAATTTTAAATTTTGAATTTTGAATTTCAAATTTCAAATTTCGAATTTCGAATTTCAAATTTCAAATTTGAGATTTCAACCAAATTTCAAATTTCAAATTTTGAATTTTGAATTTCAAATTTCAAATTTCGAATTTCAAATTTCAAATTTGAGATTTCAACCAAATTTCAAATTTTGAATTTCAAATTTGAAACTTCTAACAAATTTCAAATTTCAAATTTCAAATCTTTTTGAATTTCGAATTTCGAATTTTGAATTTCAAATTTAAACTTACCTTAATCTACGCATGCATATGTATATCATATTCTAGAACCTGCTATGATACCAATTGAAGCAAAATTTAGTGCAGGGGCAAAATGGTAATTTTAAAACTTTTTCAAAATTACTATTTTACAGCGAAATTATTAATTAATCTCATTAATTAATACTAATTAATCCTATATTAGGATCTAAATATGATACAACAGCATGCATTTAAATTTAAATTCAAATTTGAATCAGTAAACGTTTTACAGTACTGTGTTCAGAACACATCACCTTTTGGGGTAGTCGATCACCGCAATCTGATCACCGTCGGAGGCTTTGATCGTCACGTCACAGCCACCCAACTGTCTGGCCTCTGCGGATCGTCCACACGAAGCTCCCGTCTGATCACTCCTCACGAATGCTAGTTCGTGATTTCACTCTTTTGATGGCAGATGTTGATCGAACTCCTTCGATCGATGTGTGCCGACTTCTCAGATGCTCCAGATCGTCTGCACAGTTACTTGAGAGGCTGATGGATCTCTCTCTAAAATTTGGTGGACTCACGACACTCGTGGCACACCAATCTCACTTTCCGAACCCTAGGTAGAAACCCTAGGGTACACACCAAAAACCCTGCGCCCAATTTTCTCTCTTTTCTTTTTTTTTTTCTCGGAAGGTTTTGGACCTTCACCTTGTGCAGAAGCCTTCCTCACCCCCAAAGTTTCTCTCCTATTTTTCTATGCACGTCCCTCCTTTCTCTCTTTTTAAAACAACGTCGAACGTGTCTTATCCGCGTGAGAGGATAAAGACAAGAGGTTACACATTTGAATTCAAATCAAATTTGAATTCAAATGAAAACAACTTATCCCTATCCTTTTGGGGTGAGAAGAGAAGGGGCGTGGCTCTTTGTGCATGGAAAAAGTTTCACGAGAAACCTTTTCTCGTGTAAGTAATGTGGCGCACAAAATGGATAAGGATGAAAGGGCAAGTGATAAGTTATCCATTCAAATTCAAACATGCTTTGAATTTGAATGGCTAACTAATTAATTTATCCATCCATATGGCGCAAAATGAGGAGTGGGGAAGGGTTTTATGTGAGAAAAATTTCATGAGAAGTTTCTTCTGTGAATTCAAATGGGTGCAAGGAAGTTGGGTGACGCAGGAAATTTAAAACAAGGTGGTTTGATTCAAATTGAGCCAACCTAGTTTAAAATAGGTTGAGCACAATTAGACCAAATTAAACCCAACATAATTAGGCTTAATTAGGCTTAATAAAATCCTAATCAAATCAGGAATTAACTAAACCTAACCCCTGATCAAATCAGGGACTAAACCACCTTAGCATTAGGTCAACATTTAACCTAATCGGGTCAATCCAAACTGAATCCAATTCAATTGGACTTGATCCAAAAATAATTACTCAATCAAATTGAGTTAATTAGTGATTAAATTACTAATTAAACCTCTCATAAATATTGAGTCCAAATTCGATGGGCAATCAGGCATCAGAGACCATCGATATGAAACCCTGATCAAAGAGTTCAAATTCAAATTCAAAATTTGAAATTCAAAATTTTGACCCCGGTACCCAAAATGTGTGGAACTCATGATTAGAGAATCCTAATTCTCAATCATAGAGTCCCAGATAGATAAGACTCATAATCAGCCATCAGATCAGAAAGGAACCTCTAATGTGTGTGACCCCGCAGGTTCGAACCTAAGCCGGTAGCACAGGAACTCATTTTTGTACTAATCGAAGTGACCATCTAGCAATGGTACCCGACGACCGGATAGGTCGAATAATCACAATCGCAACATTCAAACCTACGTGAATATGGTTACCGTATAATTCATCCCTTTTGACCCCTGTGTTTAGGATGACTCAGGGTTAAACTGTCAACCCTGATGATATCATCCGAATCGTGCTCAACTCAATTAGTCCTGTGACTCCTCACTAGGACTACCCTGGCCAAGTTTTGCTAAATTGAAACACGACTATACACAGCTCCTAAACTGGAGTGGTCAATCCCATCTTGACACACGCACCGACAAGTCAAGTACTTGACTATACCCAGCAACCTTCCGTCACTGAATTAGAAATTCAGGTAGTCCAGTGCCTAAGTACAGTGAGTTGCTTGCAAGTCACCGTGGCGGTCTCAGGTCGGAGGGACATTTATACCCATATCCCATCGGAGCAAATCTTGACAGCAGAAATAGCTCCGGAGTTGGTCACGTTCAGTGCAGATGTACCATTACATCTCACCTGTATGCCATACCATGTCTCCACACTCTTTGGTTATGAGGACAACCAACCCATATGGCACACAACGACCTATGCTCGATAAATATTGTCGTCCTTGGTAACAACGTATCATTTGGTCGCGAACATATTTAAGGACTAAACGACAAATCCTCCTTTATCGAGTCTAAATAGTCCTAAGGACTTCACCACAACACAGGAGTTCATTAGAAGATGAAACATTTGTGATGAAAAAAACCAAAATAACTTTTATTTATTTATAATTCATGTACTAACACAAAAGGAGCACAATCGTCAACAGCTGACGATTGGCTTTGGGATACTATTCCCAACAATCCGTCGGCAGAACTTGGGAATGTTACAGAGGCTCGTCGTCGGAGAGGTTCGGAAAGATGTCGTCGAAGGTCGGACGTTGGTAGAACCCTTGGAGGGTCACTCCTGACACGAACTTCGACTGGGGGGGATTTTATACCCAACAAAAGCTATTTCTCTCTCGATCGATTTCTCTCCCTTGATCGATTTATCAATAAAAAAATTCTTTTAATATTTTTGATCTGATGAAGAATCTTGATCTATGATTGTTGGGTAGTTTATTGGCACCCACCTTGATCAGACATGAATCTTTAGATTTGATCATCCATGATCCTGATCTAGTCATGACTTGATTTGATCATGTTGATTTCACCAATCGAGATATTGGATCAATCATAATATTGGATTGTGTCACTTGATCAATTCAAATTGTACCTCATGAATTCTCTCTCCTCTAATTATCTCTCTCTACTTGATTTTATGAAATCGATGAAGAAACCTCGATCCTATCACTTCGAATCTGATTTGATCTGATAGTCAAACTTTGGATCGTTTAGGTCCTAATTAGATTTTGATTAGATAAAATTAGATGATCGGATCCAATCTAAACTGTTAAAATATGGTATTCATATTCTTTCTAATTATTGAAATTGATTCTGTATAGGATTGTGGATGTTTGATCATGGGATATCACGATATGATCTACGAACAGAATTTTTAAAAGAAAATTTATAGAATTATGTGGATTTATTGGAATGCATTCGAGGTAAGTAATGTTTCACTTTTTCTAGATTTATCGATAAATTATAATATATTTTTTTGATATGATTTGTGAAATGATGCATGAATTGGATGAATGATATTTTGTTATGAAAATATCTTATTTGAAATATTATGATGAAGCATGATTGAACATATTGATTCCATGATGCATTATATTGATTGATTTTGATAGTACATGATTATATATTTTATTATCAAAATTAGAATATGAAACATGATTTATGAAGAATTCTGATATAAGAACAATATGATTTGATAACCTGACTATGTAAAGAACCCTGTCAATGGGGGCATATATGTTGACAATTGATTTGTCCTGAGGATTTATGTCGTTAGAGAGACCAGCGACAAACCGCCAGAGAGACCAACGGTTTCGAAAGACTTTGCTGTCAGATGATTTGCAGCTCACCGTAAGAAGATACGCGGTGTTATGACCCTGCCACAGAGAAAATATGATCATAGCTCATGGTTGACGAAAAGAATTTAAGAACGAAAGAAATTAAAATCTGGAAAGAAACTTGAATTTTCAAAAAAGAAATGAATTTGGCATGAATTATGTTGCATAATTGAAATTGATTTCAAATTGATGAACTCTATATGCTTATTTTCTATAAATGATTATTTACTTAAATACCTGATAAAATCTGTTGAAAAATGATCATTGCTTACTGGGTTGTCTAGCTCATTACCTCCTATTTTACTATTTTTACAGATGTTGAGGAATTAAGATGATACAAGATATGAATGAAAGAGTGATCAGAAGCAGAATCTTCATACTTTTATTTTAGGTTGAAAGGCTTATTGAATTTGATGTAAAGCCTATGAATCGTTGTTGAATTTATTGAGATATTAAAGAAAAAATTTAGATCGTTATATTTTAGATTTAAATTATTGTCTAATTATTCTACTGTTGTTTTAGGATAGCATGATAAGATCCTTGTATGCTTATGGGAAGAGTTTTCTATGAGTATGCGGCGGTTGCCATGACCCTCGATTCACAATCTCGGATCGGGGGCGTGACAATTAATATGGTATCAGAGCATTAGTAGATGAACTAAGATGTGTATAGAAGGAGTGTTGGTGGATAGACACTAAGGATATTATGGTGTAGATCTTTGATGATTTTAGTGGGAGAAATCTTTATGAACTTTTGGTTAAATATTGAGATTATGTATGAAAGATCATAAGAGATTATGAATATAGAATTTGAAATATGCTGGATGATCTGTTGATCATGATATGATTAGTTAGATTTTGATCGAAAGTAATCACAAAAAGATTGACATAAAATTTTATTGTGCATTGTGGTTATTAATTTGATCATTGGTTATTCAAGTGAATCGTAAGTTCAAATTCGATGTGAGAATAATACTGTGATATTACTTCTAATTGAGAAGTGGCTATTATTGGCAAGATAAAGATTTGATAATAAAATATTATTTCAGAATGAGCTAAGAAAGTTTTTTTTATGATGCTTGATTGGAATATTTATCGAAAGTGAACTTGGTATGTGGATCATATATAAAGTGGCATATTAAGATGAATGCATATTTGGAGATTTTGCAAAGAAGCCTATTTCTTATTGATGAAATTAATTTTGAGATTGTAGGATATTCATCGTATTGGAAGCTTTAATCATCATCCTTAGATCTAAATAATGGATCTTATTATGTCTCTTGGAGACTATATGATGTGTATGAAATTTCAATTTAAAGATTTCGTATCTAAGTTGATTAAGAGATTTTCTGATATTATTGTTGAGGTTGTTAATAAAAAATTGATATTTTAGATTAAGATAAAAGATCTAATTTATATTTATTTAAAATTATCAAAATCATATGAATTTATAATTTAGAAATTATGGATTTAAAATTGATATAGAGTTCCTTTGCTTTTGTTAACGAGGTCCCTAATTGAATCTACTATTAAATGGAGATTTGATTTTTGAGGCTTGTATGACTGTTGTGAAAAGATACTGATAAATATTAAAGATCTTGATTATAAAAATTTTAAAAAAAATAATGATTTGAAGTTCTTATATATTCAGATTATGTCCAAATTTGGTGGAGCATCGAAGGATTTTCTCGTTGATTTGACTTATAAAGATTTTGATTTAAAAATTATCGAATTGAATTGATATGAGAATTAAAATTTGATTCACATTGATTATAGTAAATCTATATGGTTTTAAATATGATATTGGACTCAAGAGTTAATCAAGATTATTGTACACCAGTAAATGTATGAATGAGAATCGAAAGTTAATCTTTGACTTCAATTAAAATTTTAAATTTTAGATCTTTTCTATTGATAAGATAAAGAAATAATTTGATCAATTTTTTTTTTTGGTGAACCTAATTAATTTTGATTGTTAGAAGAGAGTGCACAGCGGAAGAATGGTAATCTGGATTACTTTGAGTAAGTCAGGAATGTTGATTCTTTGAGTCAAAGAATTATGATAGATGATATAGTTTGATACAAAAAATTTATTGATATTAGAAAGAATAATATTTTAAAAATTTTGAATTATTTTAGATATCCTAATATAATTTTTAAATGTAGTGATTCCACCTACTATGCTATAAAAATAATTAGCATCCTAATTCTAGGATGAGTAGACCTTTGATTTTTGATTTTAGATTTAGAATATTTAGAGATAAATTTTTTCTATCCTAAAATTAAATTTTATAATTCTCTATTTATTAGGAAGAATTTGAGATCGTTTATCGAGTGATGATTTTGATCTTAAATTATTATACTCAAATATTTAGCTCCAGGGTATAATAAAATTTGAAGTTTGAACTCTTTTGATTATTATTATTTCTCTGACTAAATGAAAAAGATTGAGGTTATCTATTGATATTGATGATTGTTCTACAAAAGATGGATTGGAGTTATTTATAATTTAATTTGATAATGAATCGATTAATTAAAAATAGTTAATATTTAGATAAAGCAAATTGATATACTTACTTAGAATAGAGACATTGATTTTTGTTGGGTATAAAAATACCATCCAGCCGAAGTTCGTGACAGGAGTGACCCTCCGAGGATTCTACCGACTTCCGACCTTCGGTGACATCTTTCCGAACCTCTCTGGCAGCCGAGCCTCCGCAACACTCCCAAGTTTTGCCGACGGATAAGCCCCCACCAACATCGACCGGATTCTTCGCGACGGACGAACTCCATCCAAGTTTCCACGATGATCGACCACCTTCTAGACTGCATCCGGACTCCTACGGGAGTCGACTTCATCCCGACTCCGGCTGCAGGAAGACTTCGCCCGGACTCCTACGGGAGCCGGACTTCATCCCCAACTCCGCTGCAGGAAGACTTCGTCCGGACTCCTACGGGAGCCGGACTTCATCCCTGACTCTGGCTGCAGGAAGACTTCGTCCAGACTCATACGGGAGCCGAACTTCGCCCCCCGACTTCAATTGTAGGTAGACTTCGTCCGGACTCCTATGGGAGCCGTACATCGCCCCCGACTTCAATTGCAGGTAGACTTTGCCCAGACTCCTACGGGAGCCAGACTTCATCCCCGACTTCAATTGCAGGTAGACTTCGTCCGGACTCCTATGGGAGCCGGACTTCGTCCCCGACTCCGGCTGCGGGAAGACTTCGTCCGGACTCCTACGGGAGCCAAACTTCTCCCTGACTCCGACTGAGGAAGACTTCGTCCGGACTCCTACGGGAGTCAGACTTCGCCCCCGACTTCAATTGCAGGTAAACTTCGCCCGGACTCCTACGGGAGTCGGACTTCATCCCTGACTTCAATTGCAGGTAGACTTCGTCCGGACTCCTACGGGAGCCGGACTTCATCCCTGACTCCGACTGCAGGAAGACTTCGTCCGGACTCCTACGGGAGCCGGACTTCGTCCCTGACTCTGGCTGCAGGAAGACTTCGCCCGGACTCCTACGGGAGCCGGACTTCGTCCCCGACTTCAATTGCAGGTAAACTTCGCCCGACTCCTACGGGAGCCAGACTTCGTCCCCGACTCCGGCTACGGGAAGACTTTGCCCGGACTCCTACGGGAGCCGGACTTCGTCCCCGACTCCGGCTGCAGGAAGACTTCGCCCGGACTCCTACGGGAGCCGGACTTCGTCCCCTACTCCGGCCACAGGAAGACTTCGTCCGGACTCCTACGGAGCCGGACTTCATCCCCGACTTCAATTGCAGGTAGACTTCGCCCGGACTCCTATGGGAGCCGGACTTCATCCTCGACTTCGGCTACAGGAAGACTTCGTCTGGATTCCTACGGGAGCCGGACTTTGTCCCTGACTCCGGCTGCAGGAAGACTTCATCCGAACTCCTACGGGAGTCGGACTTCGCCCCCGACTTCAATTACAGGTAGACTTCGCCCGGTCTCCTATGGGAGCCGGACTTCATCCCCGACTCCGGCTGCAGGAAGACTTCGCCCAGACTCCTACGGGAGCCAGACTTCGTTCCCAACTCCGGCTGCAGGAAGACTTCGCCCGGACTCCTACGAGAGCCAGACTTCATCCCCGACTCTGGCTACAGGAAGACTTCGCTCGGACTCCTACAGGAGCCGGACTTCATCCCCGACTCCGACTGCAAGAAGACTTCGCCCGGACTCCTACGAAGCCGGACTTCATCCCCGACTCCGGCTGCAGGAAGACTTCGTCCGGACTCCTACGGGAGCCAGACTTCGTCCCCGACTCCGGCCGCAGGAAGACTTCGTCCGGACTCCTACGGGAGTCAGACTTTGTCCCTGACTTCAATTGCAGGTAGACTTCGTCCGAACTCCTACGGGAGCCGGACTTCATCCCCGACTTCAATTGCAGTTAGATCTCACCCCGAACTCCTACAAGGGCCAGACTTCGAGCTTCTATTGCAAGCGACCCACTCCAAATTTCCGCTGCAAATGATCTACTATAAATTTCTACCACGAGCGGTCCATGCCGGATTCCCACCGTAAGCCTTCACCTGAGCTTCCATTATGGACGAATTCCTTTCGGATCTCTGTTGCAGACAAGCCTTGGCCGAGACTCCTCGACAAATTATCCCCATCCGGGCTCCTATGGAGATCAACTCCGATCGAACTTCTATAAACGGGCAAATGTCGTGCTCACGGAATCCAGTAGCTGGACCCCTCCGATGGATGAACCTCTCCAGCGCCATCCGACATCTACCACCGGTTGACCCTCTGCCGAAGTCTGTGCGAAACGGACTGCGTCTGTGGAAAGCCTCTGACCGAGCTCCCACGGCAAGTGGTCTTCGCCTGCAGCCTTAACGCCCAAGGCACCCAACAGGATTTGCAACATCCGAGCTCCTCTCGGATGGATGGCTACCTCTCTCCGTCAGGCACCTCAACCGAACTTCGGCCGGCAGGCCCGGACTCCCTGGTAGCCCACAGTAATGACCACGACTCTGCTCCACTTCCTGCGACGGATCCCACGCGGCTCCATCACTCCCTGGCAGGCCTCAGTAACGGCCACGACTCTGCTCCACTTCCTGCGATGGATCCCATGCGGCTCCATCACTCCCTGCCCGACCACAATAACGACCACAACTCTGCTCCACTTCCTGCGACGGATACCGTACGGCTCCTCCACCCTCTGACAAGTCACGACAACGGACGCCGCTCCACTCCCCGCAATAGACTCCACGTGGCAGGTCCCGGTGATGGCCACGATTCCACTCCACTACTCTTCACAACAAACTCCTCCTGACCCCGAGCGGCCCACTGCCAGACGGTTACAAACATCGCTATCAGTCTGTTGCACCCTCCGCCTATAAAAAGGGGACCCCAGATACGTTATTCTCTAAGCTCTAATTTCTATCTCAAAACTCTGTCAAAATTTTTGTTCGAGCACTCCATTCTTGTTGAGGCAGAGAACTGACTTGAGCGTCGGAGGGTCTTGTCGGAGCACCCCCAACTCCGATTTAGACTTCCTTTGCAGGTCCCGACGGCGACCGCGACTCCCTCGACTCCAGCTTCTCCGACGCAGGCGGATTTTTGCTCCAACAGGATTGGCGCTAGAGGAAGGGGCCCTGTGTCTTCACAGTACCCTTGTTCTTAAAGGAGCGCTCAACGGGACCGCCTCCGGTCATCTTTTCCGACATCCACTCCTCCTTCCCCCACTAGGTCTTCGCCCGATGCCTCCCCGCAAAGCATCTACACGGTGATCCACGACCTCGGTGGCCAGATCTCAGGCTCCGGCCTCACCTCCAGTTTCCCAGCCTCCTTCCCCTCCTCCGGCAACAGCGGTTGGCGTGGAGCAATTCGACCTGCTGGTGCAGCAGGTCAGAGGCCTCACTGAAGCTGTGCAGGCCATACAACAGCAGCAGCAGCCGCAGGCATCAGTGCGACTGGAGAGAGCGTCACTAGAACTCCAAAATCCGATGGTAGGACGGGCCACTTGGGCCAGTCGCCCCGTCTTTCCCAGAAAGATGAATCCAAGGGTGGAGAGCCCTCAGTCATATCACGATTCCACCCCTGGAAGATCTTTACCTCCATTCTGTCAGAAGATCCTCGAGACCCGTAGTCGAGAGGATTTCCTGGATCGGAGGCTCTAGGAGATGAACCGACGGATCAAAGAACTCTACCACGCTCCCTCCGCTTATGGTGAGGACATTTGTACTGACCCTCCTTTTCTCAAATGATCATGCTGGAACCCATCCCGTCGAACTTCAAGCTCCCTCAGTTTGAGAGCTACGATGGGACTTCAGACCCAGTTGACCACCTGGAGGCCTTTCGAACAATGATGCTGCTTCATGGCGCACCCGACGCCATCCTGTGCCGAGATTTTCCATCCACCTTGAAGGGAGCGCGAGAAATTGGTACTCGACACTGAAGTCGGGCACCATCTTTTCTTTTGATCAGATGAGCCACCAGTTTGTGGCCCATTTTGTTAGCAGCCAGCGTCTCCGGAGGGGTTCGGAGTCCCTCATCAATATCAAGCAGAGGGAGGGGGAGTCCATTCAGGCTTACGTCAACCGTTTCAATATCGCCGTGTTGGAGGTCCGAAACTTGGACCAATCGGTCGCAATGGCCGCTCTGAAAGGCGGCCTTCAGAAGAACGACCTTCTATTCTCCCTGGAAAAGAAGTACCCCAGAGATTTTGCTGATTTGTTGGCTCGGGCTGAGGGGTACGTCCGAGCAGAAGAAGCCTTCAAGATGAAGGACGAGGAGACCGTGAGAGAGCGGCAGGCGGGAGACTCGAGTAAGCCCACAGTCGAGAAAGGGGCGAGAGAAGCTCGACCGCATTCTCGGACTCCCCCCGGGCACAAGCGCGCCCAAACTCCTCCCCGAGCGCACAGACAGAGAAGCCCAGAGCATCGAGTCCGCCGGGGGTCTCCCCAGGGAGATTCTGCAGCTATGCCTCCCTCAACGCATCGAAGACCCAGGTGTTGATGGAAGTCAGAGAGCAGCTCCCAAGGCCAGAAAGGATGCGCACGCACCCCGAAAAGTGCAATCCTAATAAGTTATGCCTCTACCACCGTGACCACGGCCACGACATGGAGGAATGCATTCAGCTCTGAGATGAGATCGAGGAGCTCATCAGACGAGGTCGGCTCGACAGGTTCATTCGACACCGGCCTGAGGGTAGAGAGTATCGACCAAGGGCCCTGCTGCAGCCTGAACCACCGAGGAGGGAAGAGCAGCCCGAAGATCGACCTCCAATTGGGATCATCAACTCCATCTCCGAAGGACCTTGACAGGAAGCAGACCTTCTACAGCCCTGAGATTTGAAAAAGTTGTAAATGTATTGCGAACGATCCCACTTTAAATCAAGATTCCTTCCAGACTTGCACATCTTTCCCTTTTTGGCATAGACTTGTAACGACAGGTGACGACCCCATCGGACAATAAAAACAAACCCTAATGTGGGCAAAGTTGAAAATCCGATTACTTTTAGATCGGATGGGGGGAGAGGCCATACAGGCCCATATGCGCCCCCACAACCATGTTAGGGACAGGAGGAGAACCTCGCCCTAACATGAGCAAGGTCGAAGGCCCGGTTACTTGTAGATCGGATGGAGGGAGAGGCCATACAGTGCCCATATGTGCCCCCATAGCCATGTTAGGGACAGGAGGAGAACCTCGCCCTAACATGAGCAAAGTCGAAGGCCCGGTTACTTGTAGACCGGATGGGGAGAGAGGCCATACAGTGCCCATATGCGCCCCCACAGTCATGTTAGGGATAGGAGGAGAACCTCGCCTAACATGAGCAAGGTCGAAGGCCCAGTTACTTTTAGACCGGATGGGGGGAGAGCCCACACAGCGCCCATATGCACCTCCACAGCCATGTTAGGGACAGGAGGAGAACATCGCCCTAACATAAGCAAGGTCGAAGGCCCGGTTACTTATAGACCGGATGGGAGGAGAGGCCACACAGCGCCCACATGCACCCCCGCAGCCACGATAGGGACAGGAGGAGAACCTCGCCCTAACATGAGCAAGGTCGAAGGTCCGATTACTTATAGATCGGATGGGGGGAGAGGCCACACAACGCCCATATGTGCCCCCGCAGCCCTGTTAGGAACAGAAGGAGAACCACATCCTAATCTGAGCTGAAACCGATCACATCAGAAATAGGGAAGAACCTCGTCTCAACATCAATTAAGATCCGACCGTTCGAGACCTGGCAAGAAAGAAGAAAACCTTCTCGGCGACCCTTCTACGCTATCGCGACTCCGTAAAAAGCTAGGGAGAACCCTTGCCTAAAAAAAAAAAGGAGAGAAATGTGAAGGAACAGCGGCGGGCTACCCCAGGAAAAAATGGAGGCCGAACTACACTAAAAGCACAAAGGACCTCATCTCCATGAAGAAGGAGGAAAAGAAAGTAAGATCTACGGTCACGAACAAAAAGGCAAATCAACACGACGATGGCTAGAAACCTCCAAGCGGTGTCGACGCCGAACCGATCAAAAGCACAAGAATCTCAATAATGATGACCTAATACAAAGATGAACAAGGAACCTTGAACAACATCGACATCGCACGGGACAAAAATGAAAGAAGTCCGACGCACAATAATTCAACACGACGTACGGTAAGGTAACAAAGACCTTTTCATTTCATTAGCAAAATGTGCGTTACAGAGCCTGGAAGGCCAGAAAAAAAACAAAACAAAACAAAAACAAAAACAAAAAAAAAATAAAAACAAAAACAATGACAATGACAACAACAACGACAACAAACAGACAAGCGGCAAAAGAAGACACTTAGAGGGACGAAAGACAAAAAGAGCCCTAAGGAGGCCCGGCTTCCTCCGACTTCGAACTTTCGGCTTCGACCCTCATCAGGGAGTGCCTTAAGCTCTCGACTTCTTCTTCCAATTCCTTCTCTCTCATTAGCATTTCCATATATCTCTGATGAAGCCGCTGGCTTTCGTTCTCCACCTCTCGACGTCTTTTTCTCAGGACCTCAGATTCCGCCTCTGCATCCTTGACTGCCCACTACTCGTATACCAGCTGGATCTTCAATTGCTGCAGTTCGCCTTCCCCTCCCCAAGGATGACAGATAGCTCTTCTACAATTCTTCTCAGGGATTGGAGTTCGTCGGGATCCCAAACGGGAGCAAACTGAGCTCCTTCAGCTAGCTGTCTTTGAAGGCGGGCAACTTCGTCGGTCGCCATCCTGAGCTTCCTCCTATAGTCATCCACCTGCTTGCACCAGCCAGCCGATACGCATTATAGCTCGCCTCGACATTCTGGAGCTGTTGCTGAAGGTCGAGAACTTCTTCGACCATTCTCGATCGCTGTCGGCCCGAGTCAAAGTCCGGGACGAGCTTCCTGCCAACTGGCTAATCCTCTCCTGTGCAGTCGAAGCTCCACTCTGAGAGAGCTGATCTTGACAGCTTGGGCCCAAGATCGGTCGCTGGCACGCTTCTTATGTTCCTCGAGCTCCTTCTCGAAGTTCGCTTTCCTCCGGCTGTACTCCATGATCCCCTTCACGTGGAGGTTTCGAAAGTAGGTGGCCTCCGCGGTGGCCTCAGAGTGGCTCTCCCTCAACTTGCGAAGTTCGCCCTTGATCTTCTTCACCCTTTTTGTTAAATGATGAACTTCCTTCCTCAGATGTTGGATCGTGGACTTCAGCGGAATCCCCTATGGCAGGGGAAGCGCTTCGACAGGACACTGCCATCGGGAGATAAAAGCGTCAAGGCACGTCTCATTGCAGAAAGCAAAACAAAAAAAAAAAAGGGAAGCAGAGTGGAGAAGCCCTCCAAAAGGAGAAACCCAATTTTATTGATTGAATGTTTCTTAAAGACAAGAGGGAAAAGAAAAATTACAATAAAAGAAAAATATAAAGTCAGAGCTCTCAAACCTCTGAAATAAGAGTTGGGGAGCTCGGTGTTCCCGAAAGGGGGGCTGCGGTGGCAGTAGCAGTGGGAGAGGGACCGGCTTCATCTTCAGATGCCTCGTCCAAGAAGCTAAGGTCGAGCTCGAAAATTTTTTGACCACCTTCTCTTGACAGAGCTCGAATCCTTTGATGAATGCTTCTTGGCCGAACTTGACGTTCAGGTCCCTCATCTCCGCAGAGGTCTTGAACACCTCCATCGCTAGAACCCTGGCCTCCGAGATCAGGATCGAAATCTGCTTCATCAAATTTGCGACCTTGGCCTCCGCCTTCCTCACCGTCTCCTCCGAGGTCTGCTTTTCTTTCTCAAGGGCCTCTTGGAGGTTGACTACCTCGACAGCCTTTTCTTTGAGGCGAGCAACTTCGGCCCAGCGACTCTCCTCTGCCTGGATGGCATCCCTCCTCGCCCGATTCGTCGCCTCGATATTGGCAAGGAGCTGGTGCCCAATTTGCAAGGGCGGCTAGGAGGTCAGAATGGAGGTTGAGAAGCTAATCAAATGAAGGTGCGAAGGGAAGGAGGAAGGTGAATCTGTTTACCTCGAGAAAGGACCCTAGGGAGTCCCAAACCCGCTGTTCGGGATCGACGCGATCAATCCTCTGGATGACTTCGGGCAGGATGCAGCCGTCGTTCAGTTGCTTTATCAGGTCCCTATCATTAAAGGGATTCTCCCCCGGCTCTCCTTCGGAACCGAGGGACTCTTCGATGGTGGCTCGGCGGCTACTCACCCTGCGGGCCACTGACTTCCTTCTCCTCCCCCTCTCGACCCCAGGTGCCTCCTCGAAGCGGACCCCCAAAGCGGGAGCCTCGCGGGGGAACTCCTTGAAGAGGTCTGGGGAGCCAGAGGTTCGCGTCTGAAGGAACGTCGACCGCGGGGCCACCTAGGCAGGCGTGGCCAAGCTCGTCTCCTCCGTTCTGGCCTTCTTTGCCAATCCGGAGGCCGCGGCGCCTTTTCTTTTGTGAGCCTTAAGGCCCCTGGCGAGCATCCGTGCTGTTTCGGCATCCATTCCTAAGAAAAAAAAAAGAAGGAGAGAGAGGAAAAGAGATCAGTAATGGAGTGACGCATAAAAAAAAAAGAGAGAGAGAGAAGAAGAGGGGAGAAAAGAAAAGAAAAGGAAAGATGGGATACTCGCAGGGTCCAGGGGGCTCAAGCCGATGTTGAACAAAAATTGCTCCTTCAGAAGGTTGGGAAGGAAAGAAGTTGAGTAACTAAGAAGTTTCTGGGCGGCCTGAAGGTCGTCCTCCCCCAGGCTAGAAGCCCTGCGGATAGAGTCCCTTAGGGAGCCCCAAAGGGGCAATCCCAGCCTCAAGGTCAGGCATTGGACGAAGAGGTACTTCCCCTTCTAGTTGTGGATTGAAGAGGGAGCACCTTTCAGCAATCCTTTTTTTCCAAACTGGGGGAGAAATACCACCAGTCCTTCATCGAGGGGTGGCGCTTGAAGGTGTAAAAATACCTAAACAAAGAAAGAGATGGCTGAACTTCGACTACGTGGCAAAGGGAGAGGAACCCTATCCAAAACCTAAAGGAATTTGGTGCAACTGAAGCTAAAAAAATGTCTAAAAAATGGAAAAAGACGCGAAGGGCGGAAGTGGAAGCCGGAGTCCGGCATGGAAGGCCTCCTGATATAGGCAGAAACGGCTAGGTGGGGGGTGCTAGCCCGATCGGCGGGACCAGGAAGCTTCAGATCGTACTCTGGAGGAACTCCATACTAAACCCTTATCAGTAAAAGTTCATCCGGGGTCAGAGAACAGGGAATGGCACCCGGCGCAAAAACCGGATGAGGCCCAGCCCTAGATGTGGGTTCGTCTACAGTGTGGGGGTTCTGGGGGGCTGAGGCGAACGAACTCCTGGAACCACTAGAGGCGGAGGTGCCAGAAGATATTTCAAACAAAGATCCTAAAAATTCTGGAGAAATCAGGCAGGACAAGAGGTGAAAGGTTTGCGGGGGACCAAACCAGAGGAATGTGGCAGAAGAAAAATGGAGGAGAAAGGGCACCTAGATGGCAAGAAGAGAAACGAAAGTTTCGGGACTAACCTAGATCGCTCCGAAGGATGCAGAGGGGCGAGGACAGGGATGACTCGAAGAAGCTTAGGGCCAAGGTGGACGCCAAAGAGGGTCAGAGCTCTCGGAGAGAAGGCAGGCACCGATAGAACTCTCAGACGGAATGAGACTCTTGAAGGTGGAAAGGCGGGTTTAAATAGACCCTGGGATCCGATGCTATAATGATCGTGGATCTCCCCAGGCTGACCCACGCTCGCCACGTGTCCCACTCGCCACCGCAGGCGGCTAAAAGCGACTGACAGCTGACAGAGCATTACTGCACCATACCTGGGCCAACGCTCCAGCAGAAATTTTGAAAGGTCCCTTCAGATCGCCCCAATTTGAAAAGACTCCAGCACGCGCATATTAAATGCCAGAATATCTGAGGGTGATCGTGCACAGAATTCAAGAGGATAACTTCGGCTGTGAAAATTTCTCTGTACTTCCTTCATTCGAAACTCGAACCCGAAAGTAGGGGGACTGGTGTTGGGTATAAAAATATCTCCCGACTGAAGTTCGTGACAGGAGTGACCCTCCGGGGATTCTACCGACTTCCGACCTTCGGCGATATCTTTTCGAACCTCTCTGGCGGTCGAGCCTCCGCAACACTCCCAAGTTTTGCCGACGGATAAGCCTCCACCAACGTCGACCGGATTCTTCGCGACGGACGGACTCCACCCAAGTTTCCACAATGATCGACCACCTTTTAGACTGCATCCGGACTCCTACGGGAGCTGGACTTCGTCCCTGACTCTGGCTGTAGGAAGACTTCGCCCAGACTCCTACGGAAGCCAGACTTTGTCCCCGACTCCGGCTGTAGGAAGACTTTGTCCGGACTCCTACGGGAGCCGGACTTCGTCCCTGACTCCAGCTGCAGGAAGACTTCGTTCGGACTCCTACGGGAGCCGGACTTCGCCCCCGACTTCAATTGCAGGTAGACTTCATCCGGACTCCTACGGGAGCCAGACTTCGCCCCCGACTTCAATTGCAGGTAGACTTCGACCGGACTCCGGGAGCCGGACTTCGTCCCCGACTTCAATTGCAGGTAGACTTTATCCGGACACCTACGGGAGCCGGACTTCGTCCCCGACTCTGGCTGCAGGAAGACTTCGTCCGGACTCCTACGAGATCCGAACTTCGTCCCTGACTCCGACTGCAGGAAAACTTCGTCTGGACTCCTACGGGAGCCGGACTTCACCCCCAACTTCAATTGCAGGTAGACTTTGTCCGGACTCCTACGGTAGTCGGACTTCATCCCCGACTTCAATTGCAGGTAGACTTCATCCGGACTCCTACGGGAGCCGGACTTCGTCCCCGACTCTGGCTGTCGAAAGACTTCGTCCAGACTTCTATGGGAGCCGGACTTCGTCCCTGACTCTGGCTGCAGGAAGACTTCGCCCGGACTCCTACGGGAGCCGGACTTCGTCTCCGACTTCAATTGCAGGTAGACTTCGCCCGGACTCCTACGGGAGCCGGACTTCATCCCCGACTCCGGTTGCAGGAAGACTTCGCCCAGACTCCTACGGGAGCCGGACTTCATCCCCGACTCTGGCTACAGAAAGACTTTGCCCGAACTCCTACGGGAGTCGGACTTCGTCCCCGACTCCGGTCGCAGGAAGACTTCGTCCGGACTCCTACGGGAGCCGGACTTCGTCCCCGACTTCAATTGCAGGTAGACTTCGCCCGGACTCCTACGGGAGCCGAACTTCATCCCCGACTCCGGCTGCAGGAAGACTTCATCCGGACTTCGTCCCTGACTCCGGCTGCAGGAAGACTTCGTCCGGACTCCTATGGGAGCCAGACTTTGCCCCCGACTTCAATTGCAGGTAGACTTCGCCCGGTCTCCTACAAGAGCCGGACTTCATCCCGGACTCCGGCTGCAGGAAGACTTCGCCCGGACTCCTACGGGAGCCGGACTTCATCCCCGACTCTGGCTGCAGGAAGATTTCGCCCGAACTCCTATGGGAGCTGGACTTCGTCTCTGACTTCGGCTGTAGGAAGACTTCGCCCGGACTCCTATAGGAGCCGGACTTCGTCCCCAACTCCGGCTGCAGGAAGACTTCGCCCGGACTCCTACGGGAGCTGGACTTCGTCCCCGACTCCGGCCGCAGGAAGACTTCGTCCGGACTCCTACGGGAGCCGGACTTCGTCCCCGACTTCAATTGCAGGTAGACTTCGTCCGGACTCCTATGGGAGCCGGACTTCGCCCCCAACTTCAATTGCAGGTAGATCTCACCCCGAACTCCTACAAGGGCCGGACTCCGAGCTTCTATTGCAAGCGACCCACTCCGAGTTTCCGCTGCAAACGATCTACTTCAAATTTCTTCCACGAGCGGTCCGTGCTGGATTCCCACCATAAGCCTTCACCTGAGCTTCCATTATGGATGAATTTCTTTCGCATCTCTGTTGTAGACAGGACTTGGTCGAGACTCCTCGACAAATGATCCCCATCCGGGTTCCTATGGAGATCGAACTCCGATCGAACTTCTATAAGCGGGCAAATGCCGTGCTCATGAAATCCAATAGCTGGACCCCTCTAGCGGATGAACCTCTCCAGCACCATTCGACATCTACCGCCGGTCGACCCTCTGTCAAAGTCTGCGTGAAACCGGACTGCATCTGTGGAAATCCTCTGACCGAGCTCCCACGGCAAGTGATCCTCGCCTGTAGCCTTAACGCCCAAGGCACCCAACAGGATTTGCAACATCCGAGCTCCTCTCAGATGGATGGCTACCTCTCTCCGCCAGGCACCTCAATCGAACTTCGACCGACAGGCCCGAACCCCCTGGCAGCCCACAGTAATGGCCATGACTCTACTCCGCTTCCTGCGACGGATCCCATGCGGCTCCATCACTCCCTGGCAGGCCTCAATAACGGCCACGACTCTGCTCCACTTCCTGCGACGGATCCCACGTGGCTCCATCACTCCCTAACAGACCACAGTAATGACCATGACTCTGCTCCACTTCCTGCAATGGATACCGCATGGCTCCTCCACCCTCTGGCAAGTCGCGACAACGGACGCCGCTCCACTCCCCGCAACAGACTCCACGTGGCAGGTCCCGGTGATGGCCACGATTCCACTCCATTACTCTTCATAACAAACTCCTCCTGACCCCAAGCGGCCCACTACCAGATGGTTACAAACATCGCTATCAATCTGTTTCACCCTCCGCCTATAAAAGGAGGACCCCAGATACGTTATTCTCTAAGCTCTAATTTCTATCTCAAAACTCTGTCAAAATTTTTGTTCGAGCACTCCATTCTTGTTGAGGCAGAGAACTGACTTGAGCGTCGGAGGGTCTTGCCGGAGCACCCCCAACTCTGGTTTAGACTTCCTTTGCAGGTCCCAGCGGCGACCGCGACTTCCTCGACTCTAGCTTCTCCAACGCAGACGGATTTTTGCTCCAACAGTTTTGATTATAAAAAAATATATATATAGTTTTGACTTAGATCAATTTTTGAGTTATTGATTTTTATTATGGAATGACTTAATGATAAAATTTACTTCAAAAATTAGAATATTTAAAAGTTTGAGGGTTTGAGTAAGAAAGTTTTGATGACTAGAAATAGAGGTTTTGATTCTAATCAACACCGATGATATTGATCTTTTCTTTATGAAATGATTAAATGATGAAGTTATATTGAGAATTAAAATATCAAAAGTTCGAGAATGAGATTGAAATGATAAATCTTTAACTTTTGAAAGTATGAATGAGAAAAAATATTTTTGAATTTTGATTGATTAGGATATCATTAAATGATTCATAGAAGTATATTTTTCTATCTTATGATGGGTTGAAATTAAGAGTAGTTAATATTTTGAAAAATAAATAAATGATGATGAAAAATAAAATTCTTATTCAAGAATTAAGATATTAATTTTCTTCTATTCACAAGAGATAGATTTGATTTTAATTTGAGTCATGAGATATTGAACATTAATTTTATAAGAAATGAGATCATAATTTCAAAATCTTAAAATATTGAAAATCTTTGAGATATTGATCTTGATAAATAAGAAAATGAATGATTTCATTTCAAATCAATATTTGATGTATTGACTTTTTTTTTATGAAGTGATTTAAGAATGAATTTTATATCAAGAATTAGAATATTGAAATATTTGTGGATGAGATTCAAATAAGGAAATATGAAGACTCAAGCAAGAAAAATTTTGAGGATGAAATTTCTTTTAGAAAGAAAGAATGTGATGGCCCGGCCCATGTAACAATCCCAGCCCACCAAAGCCCAAACAAAAAAAGAAAAAATAGAGGAGAAGACTCCCAAAGGGAGTCTTCTTCTTCCTCTCGCCGACTCTCAATCAGAGTCGGAAAGAGCCCCCCCTCCGGCTCTATTTAAGGAGGAGAACCCTCCTCTCTCCCTCTCATCGAAGAATCTCGGGTCAATCGGTGGTGATCGTCGGAAAAAGTGCTACGGATACCCTTACTGTGCCCGTCCCAGTTTCTCGCTGGAAAACCCCACCGACGTCAGAGGTAAGCCTTCTTTTCTCTTTCTCTCTCCTTTCCCTTCCTTCCCATGCTAGTGTGCATGTTCACCGACGACCAGAGTCATTGGATTTTCATGAAAAAGGGGTTTGATTTTCTTTTGATCTTTCGGGTGTCGGTGGTCGTCGTCGGCCATCGATTTGGGCTCATTCGGACGGCGTGTCGTGCTCCTTCGGCCGCCGACCATCTCTGTGCCGATCGGCTGTCGGTCAGCCAATAATTTGGGGGGGACTATAAGGTCCCCTATTTCGGTCAAAGCAAGCCTGGGAAGAAGAAAAGAAAAAGAAGAAGAAGAAGAAGGAAAAGAAAAGGAAAAGAAGAAGAAGAAGAGGAAGGAAAAGAAAAGAAAAAGAAAAAGAAAAAGAAAAAAAAAAAAAGAAAAAGAAAAAGAAAAGGAAAAAGGAAAAAAAGAGAGAGAGAAGAAAAAGAAGAAGAAAAATAAAATAATAATAATATAATAATAATAAATAGGATTTTCTCTCCTCTCTCTTCCGTGAAGAAAAAAAAAGAAAGAAAGAAAAGAAGAAAAAAAATAAAATAAATTAATTAATAAATAATGATATAAATAATAAAATATGAGAAAGAGAGTTTCTCTCTCTTCCCTCTCTCCCTTCAGCCTGAACTAGTATTTTCTCTCTCTAAAATTGAACTTTCTCTCTCTATTTTCACTCTCTAAGTTATTTCTCTCTCCTAAGATTTTCTAAAATTTTGAGAAGAATGATGATGAATTTAAATGATCTTAGTGATGGGTTTTTTTGATCTGCGATCGTCGGACGGTACGCCGGCACCCACTTTGATCAAATTAGATATTTTTAGATTTTAATTTTTATAATTTTATTAAATTATCCACATGATAATCTCAGTATGATTTGATCTGATCGATCGGATTTGTTGAATCATATCGTCCGAGAAGTCCAAGATGATTTTCTCTCTCTAAAATTTTCTCTCTCTAAAGCCATTTCTCTCTCGATCGATTTCTCTCTCTTAATCGATTTATCAATGAAATTTTTTTTTAATATTTTTGATCTGATGAAGAATCTTGATCCATGATTGTTGGGTAGTGTATTGGCACCCACCTTGATCAGACCATGAATCTTTAGATTTGATCATCCATGATCTCGATCTAGTCATGACTTGATTTGATCATATTGATTTCACCAATCAAGATATTGGACCAACGTAATGTTGGATTGTGTCACCTATCAATTCGAATTGTACCTCATGAATTTTCTCTCCTCTAATTGTCTCTCTCTACTTGATTTTATGAAATCGATGAAGAAACCTCGATCCTATCATTTCGAATCCGATTTGATCTGATAGTCAAATTTTGGATCGTTTAGGTCCTAATTAAATTTTGATTAGATAAAATTAGATGATCGGACCCAATCTAAACCATTGAAATATGGTATTCGTATTCTTTCTAATTATTGAAATTGATTCTGTATAGGATTATGGATGTTTGATCATAGGATATCGCGATATGATCTACGAACAAATTTTTGAAAGAAAATTTATAGAATTATGTGGATTTATTGAAATGCGTTCGAGGTAAGTAATATTTTACTTTTTCTAGATTTATCGATAAATTATAATGTATTTTTCTGATATGATTTGTGAAACGATGCATGAATTGGATGAATGATATTTTGTTATGAAAATATCTTATTTGAAATGTTATGATGAAGCATGATTGAACATATTGATTCCATGATGCATTATATTGATTGATTTCGATAGTACATGATTATATATTTTATTATCGAAATTAGAATATGAAACATGATTTATGAAGAATTCTGATATAAGAACAATATGAATTGACAACCTGACTATGTAAAGGACCGTACCAATGGGGGTATATACGTTGGCAATTGATTTGTCCTGAGGATTTTTATCACCAGAGAGATCAACGATAAACTACCAGAGAGACCAACGGTTTCGAAGGACTTTGCTATCAGATGATTCGTAGCTCACCGCAAGAAGAGACGCGGTGTTATGATCCTGCCACAGAAAAAATGTGGACATAGCTCATGGTTGACGAAAAGAATTTAAGAACGAAAGAAATTGAAATCTGAAAAGAAACTTAAATTTTCGAAAAAGAAATGAATTTGGCATGAATTATGTTGCATAATTGAAATTGATTTCGAATTGATGAACTCTATATGCTTATTTTTTATAAATGATTATTTACTTAAATACCTGATGAAATCTGTTAAAAAGTGATCATTACTTATTGGGCTGTCTAGCTCATTACCTTCTATTTTATTATTTTTACAGATGTTGAGAAATTAAGATGATACAAGATATGAATGGAAGAGTGATCAACAGCAGAATTTTCATACTTTTATTTTAGATTGAAATGCTTATTGAATTTGATGTAAAGCCTATGAATCGTTGTTGAATTTATTGAGATATTAAAGAAAAATTTTAGATCATTATATTTTAGATTTAAATTATTATCTAATTATTCTGCTGTTTTTTAGAATAGCATGATAAGATGCCTCGCATGCTTATGGGAAGAGTTTTCTATGAGTATGCGATGGTTGCCATGACCCTCGATTCACAATCTCGGGTCGGGGGCGTGACATGTACCATGACAGCTCTGGTGCCATAGCTCAAATAAAAGAACCAAAGTCACACCAGCGCGCCAAGTATATTCTATGCCGTTATCATCTGGTATGAGAGATCATGGATCAAGATGATGTCGAAGTTTAGAAGATCGATGGAAAAAAAAATCTAGCCGACCCCTTTACTAAAGCTCTCAGGATCAAAGAGTTCGATGACTTCAAATAAAAGATGGGTATAAGATACTGTCCTGATTGTTTTAGTCCAAGTGGGAGTTGTTGGGA
This sequence comes from Elaeis guineensis, assembly GCF_000442705.2. NCBI lineage: Eukaryota > Viridiplantae > Streptophyta > Magnoliopsida > Arecales > Arecaceae > Elaeis > Elaeis guineensis. The sequence goes on from NC_026003.2 coordinate 27,601,416, forward strand.
ATTATGTCCTAAAATCAATCATGTAACGATTGAGTTTCTCTTTATATATAAATTATTCATTAATAAATAAAATTTTTTTGATATTATTCATCACAAAGTAACATCTTTCTTGTAAAACTCTTAAGTTGTAATGAAGTCCTTAGAGCTATGCTAGTAATCGATAAAGAGAAGATTTATCTTATAGTTCTTAAATATGTTCATAACTAAATATACATCATTACAGGATGATGATATTTATCGAGTGGAGATCGTTGTATGCCATATGGATTGGTTATCCTCTTAACCAAGGAGTATGGTGATACTGGTATAGTATATAGGTGAGTGTAGGAGTACATCGTCACTGAATAGGTGACTCAACTACTGAGCATTCTGTTGTCAAGAGCTACTCGCGAAGCATATGAGCGTAAGTGTCCCTCAAATCTGAGATCACTATAGTGACTTGCAAGCAACTCATTATACTTTGATACCGGACCATTTGGATTTGTAATGCAGTGAAGGAAGGCTATGGGTACAGTCAAGTACTTGCGAAGTTTGTGTGTGGATCAAGATGAGATTGATCCCTTCAGATTAAAGGAGCTGATGTACCACTATATTTCAATTTAATAAAGCCTTGATCAGGATAATTTATGAGATAGATTTGAAAGATTAAAATACAATGTGGATGAAACACTCCAAGTTGATAGTTAATCTGAGATCATCCTAAAGCATCAGGGTCAAAGAGATGAATTATGTGGTAACTATATAGATAGGTTCTGAAATATTTTTTTACGATTATTCGATCTATTCGGATATCGAGAACTATTGCTAGATGGTATCTTCGATTGGTGCATGAATCGGATCCTATGCTACCGGCTTAGTATTCAAACCTATGGAGTCATGCACACAAGTCAGACGATGTAGAAAAATATTGGCCTATATTTATATGTCTAATTTAGAAGTACTTGACTAGATTGAATAGATAGATTAAGTTAATTGAGAATTAAATTATGGGTTAAATAGGATTGAAGAGTTGACTATGTCTAGCTAGCACTACACATGAGGTTCAGGTTCAATCCTGGAGATGAACAGTTTTTAATCTATGATCTAAGAAGGCTATGAGAGATTGGATTTAAGTACTAATTAATTTTAGATTAGATTTAATTTAGTTAGACTTAATTAGATTCAAAATTTCAAGTTAGATTTGGTCCTAAAGTATTAAACAGTTTAGGATTGACTACATTTCAAAATTTTTCGAACCAACTTCGAATTACATTTGAATTGGATCCTTTTTGGATGAGATCCTTGGAGTCCTATTTTCATTGGGACTCTCTCACTCCTTGGCCAACCAATGTTAGATGTGTACCCTAGAAGTCAATCTTGGCTGACACATATTTTTTTTTAGGCATATTTTATACTTGATGGGCAGTCTTTATAACAAATCATATCATTTGTGTCCATGATTTATCTTAAAAATTAACAAAGATAATTTTATATATTCTCAAGATGTTAAAAATTTGAGACATACATCATTAGTAGTTAATTTCTAAATGCTCCCAATTGAAGGATCGTCATGAAGGATAGTTCATTCAAGATCGATATATGGATCATCTCCCTTTAGGGTAGATGAGTCTTGAGTCTGCTGTGTAGAGATACTGGAGTGAGAGTGTGGGTGGTTATTAGAGAATAACTTGTATTGAGCGTGATCAATATGAAAAACGCTTAGATGTCTACTCACTCATCAGTAGTTTTTTCGATGCTACAATGGTGTGACTGGTACTTTGATCTATGGTGTGTTGGCTATTCACAGCAAGGCTAGTTAGTTTGACTTCACGTTCCCTTGATCTTTAGCCATTCAGATCCTTGCTGTGTATGCTGGCTATTGTAGATTCAAATTTGCTGTTTGGAATAGGATACACCTAAATAGAATCTATCGACCTTGGTAGAAAAGGAGAAGTCTATGTGATTTGCAAGACTGAGTTCAGAAAATCTTTGGCCAGAGTAAGTGTGAATACTGAAAAAAAAATTATTGGATTCACAGATGAAGTTGAGTCGAGCCAATCTGGCATATGACTGATGATGGGATTTGACGAGTTCTTTATGACCTCCATCTAGTCGGGACTCACGATAGAGGGATTGTATCACATGATAACTGCACCTAGGAGTTCATCTTTTTTTTGTTGGATTACCATTATATGCTGCTAGACATCATCGATGGATTGTGAGAACTAACTAAGATCATTTTTAAATCAACGATCCTTGTTGAGGTGAGTTGGAATCGTTCTAGCCCATCGAAAAGAGTTTCGATGATACTGTGATGGAGATCACAGTATGTCACATTACCATACAGAATAGAACCTGAGGGGTCACACACAAAAAGAGTATGACCTGATCAATGGTTTGGATTATATTTGAATTATCAATCAGATTGATAGTTTAAATTTTAGAAACTGCTATTTTGTAAGTGTTATAGTTTTAGCAGCTGCTAATTGTTAGCACAAGGACTTAATTACAACTGTTATAATTTTATTGAGACTGATTAAATTATAGATTAAATTTTAATTAATTTAAATTTAATTTAATTTAATTAGACTTAATTTAATTTAATATTGATTGGGTTCAATTATCCAAATCAGATTTGGATTTCGAGCTTGATTGGATCAGGCTTGACAGTCTTTCGAATTCGACTCGATTCAGACTCGATTTGAATCCGATTGAGACTCAATTTGAACTAGATGAACTATGACTCAGAGAGCTCAGATTTTTTGAGACTCTCTCTCTAGATTTTATGCCAAGAAGGGGAGGGCGTGCATTGAGATGCACCCTTTTTTTTTCCTTGCATGCGTGAAGAGTAGAGGGGTGCCAATAGTTGGCGCCCCATCCTTCTGGGACTCTCTTTCTTTAAGACAACTATCCAAATATGATTTGACTAGATGTCTTGTTAAGAGGACATTCTAATCTGATTAGAAAAGGGGTGTGGGATTTTTTTTTGTGCGACAAAAAAATAGGAAAAGGGGGGCGTGCGCTAGTTTTGTGTGTGAGACATATCTCCTTCTTTCTTCCCTTATCTCAACGTATCTCATCCCTTCTCTTTGATTTGAACACCTAAGATCAAATAAGATTTGATCTATTAAGGCATTAAAAAGGGTTTGGATGTTGAATATTTAAAAGGGTGCGACAAAACTCAACGTGATGGGTGAGTATGTGTGTGTAAGAAAAGAAGAATTTCTTCCTTGCCATGTGAGTTGTCTTCAACACCTCCTCTTCTTTCTCTCCTTCATCCTCAATGCCTAGATCTGATAGAGATCAGATCTAAGAGAGAAAAGAGAGGGAAGAAGAGAAGAAGAAAGGTTCTTCTTCTCTTCTTGGTGATCTGATTCAGATCCTGTTGGATCTGCACGAAAGAATTTGCGCAGCGATCTTCTTTTTCAAGATCTAGAAGAAGAAATGTAGATCCAAAGCTGAGGAGTGAGATCTGCAAGATGCTAGCACACTGATGATCTCAGTGCTCCAATCAAATATATCTGTGTGGATACCAGTAGAGGTTCGGTGCGTGCATGGCTACGATCGAAATTCGAGACATCCGCAAGATCCGAAGGTATGGAGATCTGACTTTGATTTGATTTTGCTAACGTTTGTTTTCTTTTTTAGATTTCAGATCAAGGTAACATGTTCATATCAAGATCCTAGTTATGATTTTCAGATCAAATTTGATACATGTTTAAACTAAAAATATTTTAATTTGTTTATTTTTATTGCATAAATTTTTAAAAAAAATTTAAACTATACATACAAAACTATAGTATTTTACAACAATGGTATCAGAGCATAGATTCTGATACGAACACAAAAACCCTTCAGACCTGAAATTTGATTTATAAAAATCAGATCTGAAGGTTAGTTAGATGATCAATATCATTCTGAAATAAAATTATCCTAGCATAATCCTATTATGCTGAACGATTGTCCTAGAATGATGTAGAACATCAATAAATATTAGATCTAAATTTTTTACATATTGTAATGTGATTATTGAATTATTTTGGATCTAAAATTATTTTAAATTTAAAATAAATCATGAGTTATTCAGATCTAAAATTAGTTTTAGATCTGAATATATTAATTAAGATTTAATTTGGAACTAGTATGATTGCTGAATTTTTTTTACATGCATAGATTCAAAATTATTGCTCATATATTTGATATGTGAAAGATAATTAGATCAGATTTTTTAATTGATTATATATGTGATATGTTAGATTAAACTCTTAGTAACTTAGAATTGAATTGGGATAATCACCATAGCTGTCCAGTCATAAGAAGATGAAGGGACTAAAATCCTTCTTTTGCCCATTCGATGAGTTTTCTCTTATGACGTATGGGGGTGCTGAAGCGAAAATTTAGTGCAGGGGCAAAATGGTAATTGTTGCCCAGCTATGCAACCCAAGAGGGGGGGGTGAATTGGGTTTCTAAATATTTTAAGCCCAACAGATTACTTATGAAGATCAAAACAAAGACTTTAATTCAATATTAATTACCTAAAGCAGGAATGAAGAATATAATAAAGAAATAAAGTGAAGAGATAAAGCACACCACAAACACAAGAATTTATAGTGGTTCGGTGCTAACCTTGCACCTACATCCACTCCCAAGATCCTACTTGGGAATTTCAATCCACTATCCTTTGTATTCAATCCGAATACAAAATGTCGGAAACTCCGACACTAGCTATCCCAAGCTAGAACACTTGTTTCCGGGTACAAGTAAACCCAAAACACTCCGATTTCAGGTTCGGATCAACCTTTCTTGTTTTGGAAATCCTCCAAAAACAAGAACAAAAACTCACAAAGAGTTAGAAAATTTAGAGCACAAATTAATACAATAACAGCTCCTTTAAATGAGCGAATATAAAATAAAAGCTTTACTCAAATGAAGAACCCCTTTTTCGAAATTTCTCAAAATGGATGAATGCTTGAATGCTTGAGAAGAGGTTGATTGTTGATTGAAGATCTCTTGAAAGCTTTGAACGATCTCTAGATCAAGGTTGAAACAATAGGCGTGAAGAATTCTCTCCTTGAAAGATCTTGCTTTTCTCTTTCACAATCTCTCTGGTATATTGTGGATCCTCTCTCTTTTTCTTTTTGGATTTTTCGTTGATCTCAGGCTTTTTCTTGCAAATTTCGGATCCTTTCTTCTGTTCTTCTCTCTCTTTCTTGCTCCTCGTCTCTTTTGATTTCACGTTTGATCCGCTATTTAATCTGCAATTTCTTTCACCATTTAAAGCATTTTGTAGCATTAGAAGCAAGAGAAAATAATTTAGGTAGATAAAGAGCCGTTAGAGGATTTTTAGGAAGCATAAATGGAATTAAAATGGGCAAAAAAATAGCCGTTGCTGACATTTCCCGTCGCAGGGGTCGACTCATGAGTTGACTCATGCTTCAGGGGTCGACTCATGAGTCGACCTCTGTTGCAAAAACCAGAGAATGCTTTTCTGGAATTTCTTGGCTCAAATTAGCAGGGGTCGACTCATGAGTCGACTCATGCCTTGTGGGTCGACTCATGAGTCGACTCACAGGTCGTGCCAAGCCAGAAAACTAGCGTGCCAAGGAGAATTTTTGCGTGCCAATCAGCTCACAGTGCCATGAGTTGACTCATGAGTCGACTCATGCACTTCAAACCTTCATAACTTCAAGAATATAAGTCCAAACACAATGAAATTTTCACCAATAGATTTCAAATCATTTGTTCTACCAAATGGTACTATCAAATCAGGATTTTAGTGAAATTACGATTTTGCCCTTGAAGAGCATAAGGTCTTTTTCATTTTAAAATTATTTGTATCCCTTCAATCTGCTTTGTAATCATCAAAATCAATCTAGGAGCAACAATCTCCCCTTTTTGATGATGACAAAATATTTGAACAAAAATACTTATGTTAATGCATTAATTTCAAAAGAATCCATTATAGGTGTATATGCTTGAAAAGAGTATGATTCTTTTGGCATGTAATATAAATGCAAAAATAGTTTGTCCATTTTCTTAAAGATTTGAAAAGGGTATTAAATCATTTTAAGCAAGAGAAGATAAATAACTTTTGCAATGTATCAGAGCAAGAAAAATAATTTTTACAATGATATCAGAAAAGATTTTATAATGTATCGGAGCAAGAAAATTTTATAATATATCAGAGAAAATTTCACAGTGTATTAGAGCAAATGTCAGAGAAAATTTCACACTGTATCAGAGCAAAAAAAATATATATCAGAGAAACTTTCTCACTGTATCAGATCAAATGTTATAATTTATCAGAGAAACCTTCACACTGTATCGGATTAAATTTTATCATGTATCAGAGCAAGTTAAAAGAAATTGTAGGTGTATCAGAGTAAAATAAATTTCTTAAGATGTATCAAGGTGAATAAAATTTCAAAAGATGTATCAGAGCAAGTTTGAATTTTGAAATATATCAGAGCATAAAAAAATACTTATTTGCATTGTACTTATGATTTTGCTTTTGATGGATAACTTTTTGTTTAAGTTCTGTCTGATACCAAATTTCGATACCAAATTTCTCAAAGTTTTGTTTAATCTTTCAATCCTTGTTTTTGTTTAATTTCTCCAATATTTGTTTAATTTCTTCAATATTTGTTTTAATCTCTCCAATCTTTGTTTTTGTTTAATTTTTCCCTTTTTCTCATAATTTAGGGTTTTGCTTTTTGTTAATTTTTGTTTTGTTTAATTTCTCCCCCTTTTTGACATCATCAAACATAGTTAACTCTTCCTTTTCTTTTTCTGAAATATTCTTTAATTTCTTCCTCTTTAGAGTTTTTTTTTTTTTTTTCACAGATGTTTGCTCCCCCTTAATATAGCAATTATCAACAGCAAACAACAACAAGGAGAAGACAATATTTCAACAAGAAGAAAATATATAACCAAAATATGATCATTTCAGAGAGGTAGAAATATAGGTAAAAGATGATTCCATTAATATCATAATTGTTTCAATACATAGTTCTTAAAAATAAAATTCAACCAGCTAATTGTCAATACATGGCCCCGAGGTATAGATCCTAGAACAAGATACTAACTCCTAGGACCTAGTAAAGATCAAGATAAGTCAATGATCGGAGTCATCAGATATAGGGTGAGGAGATGATGGATCAGAAGTGCATCCTCTACCCCGTCTGCCTCTGCCACGAGTAGGAGAGCGAGATGAACTGGGTGGCTGAGAACGCTGAGATGCTAGGGACTGAACAGAAAGGTGAGTCTAATAGAATCAAGTACGTTCAGTGCTCTGGAAACAGATTGAAGTAGAGCAGTGAACTGGGTGGTAGCATGCTCACTCGATCCTCGGATCTCTTTCCTCAGTAATTCATATCCACCTTCTAGAGCTCCTCTGAGCCTGCCAGCCTCTGCAGTGAGGTCTGTGACCTCAATAGTAGACTCCTGTGGCTGGGGATGGGCCAATGCAAGGACTTGCCCCTGCAAGTCAAGAACTCTGCCAGTAAGTCTCCAGACTGTATCCTCAAGCTGCTGTATCCTGATGGACTGATCTGAAATCATCTGAAATACAGTGGAGATGTGGGGAGTAATGGTCTGATCAGAAGAGGTAGCTCCAGGTGCAAAAGAAGTACTACTCCACTGGCTAGACAGCAAAGAAGCCACACGCTGTGAAATATGCTCGATCTGATCATCAGCCAGTCTGAACTCTGAATGAGGTGCTCTGCTCTCTGGCTGATACACTGGTGTGGGCATCCTAGTAAACTCAGAAGGGCCAGCCTCAGTATCAGGAATGAACTGGGTATCTGGTGAAGCTGCCCTGAATCATGTACAGGAGAAGATGGACCTTCTTCTTCTACTCTGCCTTCAGTTCTGTCTTCAGCTCTTTCCTCAGCTCTCTCCTCAGCTCTTTCTTCAGAGCCCTTGATCCAACCACCAACAGTCTTTGTAATTCCCATTCGGTGCAGGCTGTGTTGGTTGAAAGTGTCCACATGTGAGAGCTTGGTAGGTGTCTCCCCTCACAGCTAACTCCAAACCTCCTGAATACTCTAGTAAGGCCATACCATAAGGCAAGTGTGCCTTGGATCTATTCAAAGTTTCTCTCATGGCCTCTATCATAAGTGCGGGGAGGTTTAGGGGGGTCTGAGTGATGACATGAAACATGACACATACATCTCTGCCAGACAGTAAGTCATGTCTACCACTCCTAGGAAAGAAGAGTTTTGAAATATCTGATGCAGGACCCTCATCTCAATGGATAATAGCTTTGCTTCCAATTTGTTTAAACTTCCTGAAAAAGTTTCTCCTAAGATAATTCTGATCCCTTCTTCTTTAATTGGGAGTTCCATATATGAGTATCCTTCACTAGGCAACTGAAGTATTTCTCCCAATATCTAGGATCCAAGCATATATCAATTCCCTTTACAGTTGAAGTCACTGACCCGTTTCCATAATTTAGGTTCTGGTAGAACTCTCTGACTAGATCAACATAGGTGACTTCCTTAAGGGAGCAGTAAAGTTCCCATCCTTGATTTTTGATCTTGGTAGCAAAAGTAAAGCCTTCTTTCTCAAAGAACCGAAAATCTATGTTTTTCCCGGTTTCTACTTTTCTATCAGAAAGAGGATTTACACTGGGGCTTATGAGGATTGAGAGGGACCTTGAGCAGGTACTGAAACTGGATGGAAACACTGAAAACTGAGCATGCCTTTTCTTTCGGACAATTCCTCAGGCTCACGGATTGATTTTCTTCTTTGGGGAAGTTTCATCTTTGGAGCCATATCCAATAAAGTAGCAGACAAGGAGACTTGAATTGAGGGAGGAGGGATCACAAGAGAGTAAAGAGAATTTTAGGAGAGAAAGGAAGTGGATTTTGGAAGTTCGGTGAAGTGCTAGGGCATGTTCAACCGCGCCAGCAAGCGAGAAAGCACAGAAATCCTTTTGAAGGAGGCGATTTTTGGTGGAGAGGAGGAGGGAGAATTGCCTCGAGATAAATCCTTGGATTTGGAGCAAAAAAAGTTGGAAAGAACGGCTTTCGGAAGGAAGACGATGAGAAGATGAGTCGTCTCACAAACAGGGTTCCCGTTTAAAAACAATGAGCCCGTGGGAAGTTTGTGGGATTTACAAGTTTGCCATTGAGTCGACTCATGGGGGTCGACTCATGAAGTTCAGAAATTCAAAAAAATGCAAATAAATTTCAAAAAAATTCGAAATTTTGGGAGAAGGAATTTTGCTCAAGATAAGTTTTTAGAGTGATAAATTGAGCTTTTGGAACCAGGATAGATGTTGAAAATTGAGCTCTAAGAGATTTTGACATCTATTCTTTGGAAATTGAGAAATTTCAGACAAATGGATCTAGAATTCCTAGATTTCTCCTAATTTCACAGAATCTATCCTCACTAAGGGCCTTTGTAAAGATATCGGCTAATTGATTTTAGTGCAAACATATTCAAGAATTATATTTTTTGTTTTGAACATGTTCTCTTATAAAATGATGTCTTATTTCAATATGTTTGGATCTTGAGTGTTGTATTGGATTTTTAGATAGATTTATGGCACTTGTATTATCACATTTTATTAGTGTTTCATTAAGTTTGATTCCAAAATCTTCGAGTTGTTGCTTAATCCACAAGATTTGAGCACAATAACTTCCGGCTGCAATGTATTCGGCCTCAGCCGTAGACAGTGCCACCAAATTTTGTTTCTTGCTAAACCATGAGATTAGGTTAACTCCAAGAAATTGGCAAGTTCCACTTGTGCTTTTTCTATCTAATTTACATCCAGCAAAATCAGCATCTGAATATCCTAACAAATTAATTTGAGAGTCCTTAGAGTACCATAACCCTATAGTTTGTGTACCATTTAAGTATCTAAGGATTCTTTTAACAGCATTCAAATGAGATTCCTTAGGATTAGATTGATATCTAGCACATAAGCAAACACTAAACATGATATCAGGCCTACTTGCAGTTAGATATAATAATGAGCCAATCATACCTCTATAGTATTTTAAGTCTACGCTTTTACCTTCATCATCCTTGTCAAGCTTACATGAGGGACTCATTGGTGTGCCAATTGGTTTGCAGTTCTCCATTCCAAATCTTTTGAGTAGTTCCTTGGTGTACTTGTTTTGGGTGATGGAGATTCCCTCTTTTGATTGTTTGATTTGGAGTCCGAGGAAGAAGGTGAGTTCTCCCATCATGCTCATTTCGAACTCTCCCTGCATAAGCTTAGCAAAGTCTTGACAAAGGGATTCATTAGTAGACCCAAAAATTATGTCATCAACGTAAATTTGTATAATTAGCATATCATTTTGGTTTCTTTTAATAAATAGGGTTGTATCTACATTGCCTCCTGAGAAACCATTATTTAGTAGAAATTTGCTTAGCCTTTCATACCATGCTCTAGGTGCTTATTTTAGACCATATAAAGCTTTATTTAATCTAAAGACATGATTGGGAAAAGCATAATTTTCAAATCCAGGGGTTGTTCTACATATACTTCTTCAGAAATATATCCATTTAAAAATGCACTTTTAACATCCATTTGAAATAACTTGAATTTCATAAAGCAAGCATATGCAAGTAGAAGTCTAATAGCTTCTAATCTAGCAACAGGTGCAAAGGTTTCATCAAAATCAATTCCTTCTTCTTGATTATATCCCTTAGCAACCAGTCTTGCTTTATTTCTGATTATATTTCCATGCTCATCTAATTTATTTCTAAAGACCCATTTTGTTCCAATTATTGAATAATCTTTAGGTCTTGATACTAAGGTCCAAACATTATTTCTTTCAAATTGATTAAGTTCCTCTTGCATAGCATTAATCCAATTATGATCATTTTCAGCTTCTTCAAAAGTTTTAGGTTCAAGATGAGATACAAAAGCACAATGATTAACTACATCTCTAAGTGAAGAACGGGTTTTTACCCCATGCATAGGATCACCAATAATTAACTCCTTAGGGTGGTTGTGAACATACCTCCATTCCTTGGGTAGGTCATTTGTACCTTGAGGTTGTTCTTGAGTTTCTTCACCTTTCTCATTTTGTTCGTCTTCTTGATCCTTGTCTTCTGGAGTTGCTGAATCTTTCAGAGTGATCTCCTTCAAACCTTCTATTAGTGGATCTGCATCATCAACACCCTCATTCTTCCTTGAAGGAAGATCGTTAGATTCATCAAAGACAACATATATGGACTCCTCAACTACTAAAGTTCTTTTGTTGAACACTCTAAATGCTTTACTAGTGGAGGAGTAACCTAGAAAGATTGCTTCATCTGATTTTGCATCAAATTTACCAAGTTTTTTTTGCCATTATTTAATACAAAACATCGGCAATCAAAAATATGAAAATATGCAATATTTGGTTTTCTTCCTTTCCAAAGTTATAGGGGGTTTTCTTTAAAAATTGTCTAATTAAAGCACGATTTAAAATGTAACATGCTGTGTTAATTGCTTCCGCCCAAAAATATTTTGGAAGGTTGCTTTCACAAAGTATGGTACGGGCCATTTCTTCTAAGGTTCTGTTTTTCCTTTCAACTACCCCATTCTGTTGGGGTATCCTTGGAGCAGAGAAGTTATGGCCAATTCCATTTTCATCACAAAAATTTTCAAAGTCATGATTTTCAAATTCTGTTCCATGATCACTTCTAATATTTTGAATTGAAAACCCTTTTTCATTAGTGACTTTTCGATGAAATTTAGTGAAAATTTGAAAAGTTTCATTTTTGTGAGCTAAAAAGAAAACCCAAGTAAAACGAGAGTAATCATCAATTATTACAAATCCATATCGTTTTCCTCCTAGACTAGTGGTTCTAGTTGGTCCAAATAAATCCATATGTAAGAGCTCTAAAGGTCTAGAAGTTGAAACAGTGTTTTTGGATTTAAATGATACTCTAGTTTGTTTACCTAATTGGCATGCATCACAAATTCTATCCTTTTCAAAATTCAGTTTTGGCAAACCGAGAACTAAATCCTTTTTAATTAATTTTGAGAGAGAATGCATGCTAATGTGTGCAAGTCTACGATGCCACAGCCAACTAGTCTCATTTATTTTAGCACTTAAGGAAACTAGGCATTGCATGTCTAATTTAGTTAAATCATTCAAGTCTATCATATAAACATTGCCATGCCTATGTCCTATAAATTTAATGCCATCGTTAATAGGACTCGTCACAATGCAAACAGATGATTCAAAACTTACTTTATATCCTTTATCACAGAATTGACTAATGCTAAGTAAGTTATGCTTTAAACCTTTAACTAATAAAACATTCTCAATGTATTTGGAGGGAGTGATACCAATGTTACCTATCCCGATGATCTTTCCTTTGCCATTATCTCCAAAGGTGACCATCCCTCCATCCTTAGCATCAAGCGTGATGAATTGTGATTCATCACCAGTCATGTGTCTCGAGCATCCGCTGTCAAGATACCATTTCCTGTTTCCTTCTTGGGATGCTAGACACACCTGCAAGCAAAGGTCACGTTTCTGTCTTAGGTACCCAAGCTTTCTTAGGTCCTTTCAGGTTAGTCAGAATGGTTCCTTTTGGAACCCATATTTTCTTTGTGTTTGCATGTTTGTTAATAAGACATGTGTATGATTTATGTCCTATTCTTCCACATTTAAAATAAGTAATATTTGTAGACTTGTTACTTGAATAAATATCCTTCAGAAATTTTTGTTTCTTCAGGGGTTTATAACCAAGTCAGCCTTATCATATATAGCTTTCTGATTTTCAAGGATCATATTTAGTTTGTTTGAACTTAAGGTGAACTTATCTACTATAGATTTCAGCTTGTTCATTTCATCCTTTAAGTTTTGATTTTCTTTAATCAAGGTGAATTTTTCAATTGAAAGATTTTCAGCTTGTTTCACTAAGGACTGATTTTTCAATTTCAGCTCTTTATTTTTTTCCCTAGTTTCTTTAATTCATCAATTGAATCATAGAATGCTTCATGCAATTCTTCAAAAGTAAATTCACTAGTGGATTCAGAAGTTACCTCATTTTCATGTGCCATCAGGCACAGATTGACTTGTTCTGTTGAGGTTTCCTCGTCGGAGCTTGAGTCATCACTCGCACTCCAGGTCGCCATCATTGCCTTCTTTTTGAACTTCTTTGGACCTTTCTTTAATTGTGGACATTCGGATCTGAAATGTCCTGACTTCTTGCACTCGTAGCATATAGGGGGTTGATCTTTCTCTTTTTCTTTGCTTTGTTCCCCTTTTGTGAATTTCTTTCTCATCCCCTGTTTTCTTTTTCTTAGAAACTTCTTAAATTTTCGGGTGATGAGAGCCATCTCTTCATCCTGATCTTCATCTTCAGAGTCATCCGTTTCATAATCAGGCGAAGTTGTGGATTTGAGGGCAATGGTTCTTTTCTTTTTGACTTCATCCTCTTGATGTTGCTTCATGCTAAGTTCATGAGTCATCAAGGATCCAAGAAGCTCTTCTAGAGGTAGAGTGTTCAAGTCCTTTGCTTCTTGGATGGCAGTCACCTTGGCTTCCTAAGTTCTTGGCAGTGATCTGAGAATCTTTCTTACAAGTTCACTGTTAGTATAAGATTTGCCAAGACTCTTTAAACCATTGATTATATCAGTAAAACGAGTAAACATAGCAGTTATGGACTCATCATGCTCTATTTTGAACAATTCATATTTATGTACAAGCATGTTTATTTTAGACTCTTTTACTTGATTTGTTCCCTCATGGGTGACTTCTAACCTATTCCATATTTCTTTAGCAGATGCACAAGTAGAAATGCGATTAAATTCACTTGCATCTAGTGCACAATAAAGAACATTCATGGCTTTGGCATTTAATTGTGCCAATTTCTTGTCAACCTCATCCCATTCTTTCTCGGGTTTGGTTGACTCCTCACCATCTATAATCTTGGTGGGTGTGTGAGGACCATTCACTATGATACTCCACATATCATAGTCGAGTGCTTGTATGAAAATCTTCATCCGAGCTTTCCAATAGGTGTAATTAGACCCATTGAAAAGTGGAGGTCGGTTTGTTGATTGCCCCTCGGCTAGAGAAATACCGACATGGGTTGCCATAGATCTTTGGCTCTTTGATTATTAGATCAAAGAAGGGCTAGAGCACCGGCTCTGATACCACTTGTTGCCCAGCTATGCAACCCAAGAGGGGGGGGTGAATTGGGTTTCTAAAAAATTTTAAGCCCAACAGATTACTTATGAAGATCAAAACAAAGACTTTAATTCAATATTAATTACCTAAAGCAGGAATGCAAGAATATAATAAAGAAATAAAGTGAAGCGATAAAGCACACCACAAACACAAGGATTTATAGTGGTTCGGTGCTAACCTTGCACCTACATCCACTCCCCAAGATCCTACTTGGGAATTTCAATCCACTATCCTTTGTATTCAACCCGAATACAAAATGTCGAAAACTCCGACACTAGCTATCCCAAGCTAGAACACTTGTTTTCCGGGTACAAGTAAACCCAAAACACTCCGATTTCAGGTTCGGATCAACCTTTCCTTGTTTTGGAAATCCTCCAAAAACAAGAACAAAAACTCACAAAGAGTTAGAAAATTTAGAGCACAAATTAATACAATAACAGCTTCTTTAAATGAGCGAATATAACAATAAAAGCTTTACTCAAATGAAGAACCCCTTTTTCAGATTTTCTCAAAGTGGATGAACGCTTGAATGCTTGAGAAGAGGTTGATTGTTGATTGAAGATCTCTTGAAAGCTTTGAACGATCTCTAGATCAAGGTTGAAATAATAGGCGTGAAGAATTCTCTCCTTGAAAGATCTTGCTTTTCTCTTTCACAATCTCTCTGATATATTGTGGATCCTCTCTCTTTTTCTTTTTGAATTTTTCGTTGATCTCAGACTTTTTCTTGCAAATTTCGGATCCTTTCTTCTATTCTTCTCTCTCTTTCTCTGCTCCTCGTCTCTCTTGATTTCACGTTTGATCCGCTATTTAATCTGCAATTTTTTTCACCATTTAAAGCATTTTGTAGCATTAGAAGCAAGAGAAAACAATTTAGGTAGATAAAGAGCCGTTAGAGGATTTTTAGGAAGCATAAATGGCAATTAAAACGGGCAAAAAAATAGCCGTTGTTGACATTTCCCGTCGCAGGGGTCGACTCATGAGTCGACTCATGCTTCAGGGGTCGACTCATGAGTCGACCTCTGTTGCAAAAACCAGAGAATGCGTTTCTGGAAATTCTTGGCTCAAATTAGCAGGGGTCGACTCATGAGTCGACTCATGCCTTGTGGGTCGACTCATGAGTCGACTCACAGGTCGTGCCAAGCCAGAAAACTAGCGTGCCAAGGAGAATTTTTGCGTGCCAATCAGCTCACAGTGCCATGAGTTGACTCATGAGTCGACTCATGCACTTCAAACCTTCATAACTTCAAAAATATAAGTCCAAACACAATGAAATTTTCACCAATAGTTTACAAATCATTTGTTCTATCAAATGATACTATCAAATCAGGATTTTAGTAAAATTATGATTTTGCCCTTGAAGAGCATAAGGACTTTTTCATTTTAAAATTATTTGTATCCCTTCAATCTGCTTTGTAATCATCAAAATCAATCTAGGAGCAACATTCTTTACCATTGTTTAAAATAAAATATCGACAATCAAAAATATAAAAAAATATAATATTTGATTTTCTTCCTTTCTAAAGCTTATAGGGTGTTTTCTTTAAAATTGATCTAATTAAAGCATGATTTAAAATGTAGCATACCGTGTTAATTACTTTCGTCCAAAAGCATCTTGGGAGATTGCTTTCACATAGCATGGTACGGGCCATTTCTTCAAGGGTTCTATTTTTTCTTTCTACTATCCCATTTTGTTGGAATGTCTTAGGTATTGAAAATTGTGGTCAATGCCTTTTTCATCATAAAATTTTTTAAAATCTTGATTTTAAATTCGATTCCATGATCACTTCGAATATTTTGAATTGAAAAATCT